>NW_027118495.1:0-272047 GCF_036417845.1 Apteryx mantelli | reverse complement strand
TGTAACGTACGATGCAAAGCGGTGTATTAAGACCTTTCCCTTGAGGGAAAGAAGGAAAAAGAAAGAAAGGGGGGAAAGAAAAAAAAAAAACCACGGGAAAGAGAAAAAGAACGCGTGTAAATCGAAGTGTTTTGTTGGAAGCGAAATGCAATTTTCTGTCTTTGTTACAGAGGCGGAACCGACAATAGCAAATGCTGACAAAGAGCAAAGCCGGACGAGCGAGCGGTTTTTTTGCGTTTACTCCCGAAGGGGCGGGCTGAAAGGAGGAAGCAAAAATGCAGCAGCGGACCCTCGATCTCCCAGAAGCTGCGACAGTAGGAGGCGTTCTGGCCCGGGTAACCAAGGTAACTCTTGATGCGGAACGTTCGTTCTTTCGGCCTCCCTCCCGGAGGCAGCGCTGAGGACTAAGCGACCCGTTGCTGCCCTGCGCCTCTTGTTAACCGTAGCTGCCTTAGTTTTGCTTCGGTCGTTTGTATTTTGTTTTGTTATCGTACACGCGTACGTAGAAAAGGAAAGATAGGATATTTAATTTTTAGATTCGTTGCCACGGCTGAAGCTGAAGAGACAGAAAAACGTAAGCGAGCCGAAGTAATAAAATTAAAGGGAACCGAGCGAGAGCCGTCTCCGTCGCCCCGAAAGGGAAAGCCCGTTCCTCCCGGTGAGGAAGGTTCGCCGGTAATAGCGATCGGAATAACAGATGAGCGACATCTAACGGAAGGTGCGTACGCGTTACGGAAAGGACGCTGCGTCCATCCGTTTCCGTGCGCGTGACTCTCTGCATCTGTGAAGCGTCGTGCTTTAAGAGCTCCAAGACGGCAAATTCCCGTCTTCGGGGAACGGCGGTCAGGTGCCAGAGAGAGAGGGAGAGGCAAGCGTGCGAATTGTAAAACGAAGAGGAAGGCTCATTTAGCGCGACCCCAGGTTAATTGCCTGGCAATGGTATTTGGGGCAGCAGGAAGACGGCAGCTAGAAGAAAAGGTAAAGCCTTGCGGAATTAGGACTCCTTCCTTCTCGTGTAGTAGATCCGCTTTTGTGCTTAGAAACAACTTTGGATTGTTAATTTCTGCTGAGCTTTGAATACGTCACGTCACGGACTCTTAGGCGACACGGGGGAGTTCAGCTGCGCAGCCTGCCAGAGGAACGTCGCCCACGAGGCCTCGCTAGCCTTGAGGAGCTGTAGGCGCCGATGCACGTGGCTCGTTCTGTCGGGCGCGAAGAGGTTTGCTTTGGCTGCCGAAATTTCAGCTTGGCTTTGCGCCCTGTAGCGGTGGTATTTTTGTATTTCTAAATTGTGTTAATGCTAGAGGCGTTCGGCACATCGGGGAACGACTGTGTGCTGCCGTGAAGAACTGCAGGCTCCCGCCCTCAGCCCTTTCTCGGCAAGTTATCGGGTGTCGAGAGCGGCCGGGAGACTCCGAATGCCGGCGGAAAGGTTCTCTGCCCGCTCCTGACGAGGAGCCTTCGGCCGCGGGAAGGTCGGCGGCGTCCTTCCCGGACTCGTGAGTAATAAGCCGCGGTTCGCGGGCCGGCAGGGCAGGGGAGGGGGAGGGGAGGGGGGGGGGGGGAGGGGAATAGCGCCTGGTAGCCCGGCGGCTCCGGCGTCGCCGTTGCTAGCGGGGCCCCGAGGTCCATGTGAAGCCTCAGCTGCCTGTCGGGAGCTTTGTTTTGGTGTGTTTACCTGGCAAAAGCAGCGAGGGAGGCCTCAAAGAAGAATTTTCGTGCCTAGGTGGGTAAGCTGCGACCCCAGCTGTCTTTGCCTTGCTTTGCCGCTTAGTGTCGTAACGGCGACTTGGGAGCCCGCGATAAAAACCGTTCCGGGGCCGAAGGGAGGCCCTGCGTTTGCCCCGCTTGGGAAACCGTCGTTAAAGCTTGGGGGGGGGGGCCGAGCTCCGAAAGGAGACTCTGCCGGTGACCTCGGTGGTCCGATTCGTTTGCAGGCTGACGTTCCGAGGGCCGGCGAGCGGAAGAGGAGCAGCTCAGCCCGTTCGGTTGATTTCGGCGATCCTGTTTTAAGGAAGCGCGTAAGTGCAGACGGGGTCTGGGAGGCTTTTCGCCCGAGACGGGAAAGAGCGAGGAAGACTGGAGAGCGTGGAAAAACTAGGTGCCGCGGGTACTGAAGCTGTTAAGGGCTGAGAGAATTTGGGCTTAAGCATCTGAAAGGGGCTGCTAACGCGCAAGGAGCGGTAAAATACCATCGCTGGACAGCAGGCTCCTTTCCGGCCCTCCGTCCCCCTCTGCAGCCTTCTCGTTCTGTTTGTTTCTGTTCCTCTTTTCTGGCTGGGCTGTGCAGCGATCCCGGAAGGACGTGTCTTTTGAGGTGTGCCTTTGCGAAGGTGGTTCGGCTGCCTGGGGGGATGGATCAAAGCCTTTGAGGCTCCCTCCGATCTGTTTCATTTCCTTTTGAATTTCTTCCTTTCTTTGCTTTCTCCTAGGGCGTCTGTCAGCTAACGAGTAAAGAAGATGGAACGGCCTGTCCGCAGAGGAGAACTGACGCACGGTAAACGTGAATACGCTAGACCTCCGCTACGTCACGGGCGTTTGTTTACGTCCGTGCGTTCCAATCTCTAGTTGCGCATTCGGGACGCGGCATCTGCCCGCTATCCGACTCCTCCGTGTAGCGTAGAAGGCGCTGTACAGCTGCCGGTCTCTACGGGAGGTTGTTAGTGAGAAGGAGAACGGTGTATTCCAGCTCGCGACCGCCAAACGGGCTCCTTTAGGTCCGCTTTCAGACTTGGGGCCTACTTCATCGGTCCGCTTGGACGTGGTTTCTTGGGGGGAACGCTAGTGCTTTCCCTGTGCTTTTCCTGCGTCGAAACCGGTAGTTTATAGGCCAGAGCGGTTATGCCGTACCTTCCTTTGAGAGGCGTTTCGTCCGCGTCTCGGGCTTCGGGGAAAATCAATCGGACGGAATTGCCGAAGGCGCGCCTTGAAATAGGCGGTAAATCTAGAAGCGTGTCTGAATCGCGAGGGGCTCGTAACTTGGTCTTTGTCCTCAACGTCTGCTTTTCTTTCGCTCTTATTGCAGGCTTCCCTCCAACGATCGGCGTCGCTGCGGCGTCTCGTGTTTCACGGGCAGCGGTCTCTGCTCAGTAAGGACGTGAGAACTCCTGCGCTCCCGGAGAGCCCGGGATCCCTGCTCCGGGCTGGTCATTTTAGGCCTTTGTGCGGAGCGTTCTTTCTAGCTACGCGCCCCGCGTGAGCCTCTCCTTCGGCCGTTTTCCCAAGGCGGCGGAAACGCTTCTGGGAAACGCCGTCGTTGCCGAAACGTTTCGCTGTGTCCTTGCCGGTAGGGGATACCGTGAGAGCGGGCAGAGGCGGCCGACGTCTGTGCGAGGAAAGAAGCGTGGCGCAAAGAAGGGACCTCTTTGGCCCGCCTGGTCCGCTTTAGAGAGTTTTCTTTTGGACCCGAAGATCGGGTCTGCGAGTGCCGCGCTCAGCGCACGCGTTTGTTTCCCCCCCCCCCCCCCGTTCTTTTAGCAAGACCGTGCGTGTCCTCGAGCTGTTTGTCCCGAGGGGGCAGTCGCTGCGGGAATTGCTGGGGAGGCCCTGACGGCGGGACGTGAAAAAGACGCCTTTGACCGCGTGCGTGCGGCCGAAGGAACGTCGGCCCAAGAATCCGAATAAGACATGCCGCGTGCCAGCATCTCGTACCGTTTAATAATAAAAACCGAGCAGTCTGTCAAGCAAATAGCGCGGCTTGCTTTGGGCTGTTTATTTTGTTTAACGATCAGTAAAGGCGAGAGGTCGAAAGTTCTAAAGAAGAACGGCTGCTTCTTGGAACGCTTGCAAATTGTCCCGTTAAGTAGGTGGGTGGTTTTTTTGTTTTCGTTTTGTTTTTTTAAGTGCAGCCTCTGACTCTTTTTTGTCTGTGGAGTATTTTGCAACGATGTTCAAAGGAAAGCGCTGTTACTGAAGCCTCTAGGAGCAGCGGCTCGAGCACGACACGCGGCGACGCTGCGCCTCGCAGCAGGCGCTGTAAATAAGGGCAGATGAGCCGAGGCGAGGGTGGTGAAATGTCTGCAAAGGGCGGGCGGGGGGGCTCTGCAGCGGTGTGCGCGTGCCGGGGGCGGCCGCGCGCCCTGCTGCCCTCGGGGCGTCCAAAAAGCGGTACGGCACGATAAAGGGGGGCGCGCATGCGCACTGGGTTCCGCCGTGCTCACTGCTGCCACCCTGTGTCCAAAAATCGGTACTGCACCCTGTGGGGGGGGCGCGCGTGCGCACAGCGTTCCGCCGCGCTCACTGCTGCCACCCTGTGTCCAAAAAGCGGTACTGCACCCGGTGGGGGGGGCGCGCGTGCGCACTGGGTTCCTCCGTGCTCACTGCTGCCACCCTGTGTCCAAAAATCGGTACTGCACCCTGTGGGGGGGCTCGTGTGCGCACTGGGTTCCGCCGTGCTCACTGCTGCCACCCTGTGTCCAAAAAGCGGTACTGCACCCGGTGGGGGGGGCGCGCATGCGCAGACAGCCGGCGCGCACATGCTCAGTGCCGGTCGCCATGTTTGCTGCTGCTCTCCGCCGTTTCGGTAACGGGTAAGCGAATGGAGCGTGCTCGTCGCCCCTTCCCGGTGCTCTTGGAGCGGCCACGGGCTCGGGCAGCCTCGGGGCGCTCGCTGGGAGTCCCGGGCTGCCGCGGCGGGCTGCGGTTCGCACGCGTGAGCCGCCCGGCTGCAGCGCCGCGGCGCGAGCATGCCATTGCGGGTCTCGCCTCCCTTCGTGCTCCCCCCCGCCCCTCGGGCTCCCCGGCTCCCCCCCGCCCCTCGGGATTCCCCGCTCCACCCGCCCCTCGCGCTCCCCCCCGCTTCTCGGGCTCCCCTCGCGCTCCCCCCCACCCCCGCGCTCCCCCCTGCTTCTCGGGCTCCCCTCGCGCTCCCCCCCCGCTCCTCGGGCTCCCCCTGCTCCCCTCGCGCTCCGCCCCGCCCCTCGCGCTCCCCCCCGCTTCTCGGGCTCCCCTCGCGCTCCCCCTGCTCCCCTCGCGCTCCCCCTGCTCCCCTCGCGCTCCCCCTGCTCCCCTCGCGCTCCGCCCCGCCCCTCGGGCTCCCCCTGCTCCCCTCGCGCTCCCCCCCGCTTCTCGGGCTCCCCTCGCGCTCCCCCCCGCTTCTCGGGCTCCCCCCTGCTTCTCAGGCTCTTCTCACGCTCCCCCCCGCTCCTCGGGCTCCCCTTGCTCCCCTCGCGCTCTGCCCCGCCCCTCGCACTCCCCCTGCTCCCCTCGCGCTCCCCCCCGCTTCTCGGGCTCCCCCCTGCTTCTCAGGCTCCTCTCGGGCTCCCCTTGCTCCCCTCGCGCTCCGCCCCGCCCCTCGCGCTCCCCCTGGTCCCCTCGCGCTCCCCCCCGCCCCCGCGCTCCCCCCCCGCTTCTCGGGCTCCCCTCGTGCTCCCCCCCGCTCCTCGGGCCCCCCTGCTCCCCTCACGCTCCCCCCCCGCCTCTCGCGCTCCCCTCGCACTCCGCCCCGCCCCTCGGGCTCCCCTCGCTCCCCCCCGCCCCTCGGGCTCCCTCTGCTCCCCTCCCGCTCCCCTCGCTCCCCCCCGCCCCTCCCGCTCCCCTCGCTCCCCCCCCCCGCGCTGTCCGAGCCGGCACGTGCGCGGTGCTCAAGCGTCACTGCCGCCGCAGTCCGTTGGCGAGCGGCGCATGCGCGGCGGCGGGGAAGCAAGATGGCGGCGAGCAGGGAGGGCGTTTTCGCTCGGCGGCGGCGGCGGCGGGTGAGTGCGGAGGTGGCGTGGAGTGAAGGATGTGGGGCCCCCGGGTGAGGCGAACGCATAGGTTCGGGGGGCGTCGGGCTGCATCCTGCCCGCTGCGGCCGTCGCTGCGTGGAGGCGGCGGTGCGGGGCGAGTGGGGGGGCGGGCTGGGACCCGGCGCCGCGCCGGGAGCGCGGGTGTGACTTTGCGTTTTGCGTGCGCGGCGTTTAGGGCGCCAGTTCGTTGGCAGCGCGGGCCGGGGCACGCGCTCGCCCCTGCGGAGGCGGCGCGGCGGAGCGGAGCGGGGGGGCAGGCGGGCCCCGGAGCAGGGTTGCGGCGCGGCGTCGGCCCTGTAGTGTTTCCAAACGGCTTACCCCGTAACGTACGATGCAAAGCGGTGTATTAAGACCTTTCCTTTGAGGGAAAGAAGGAAAAAGAAAGAAAGGGGGGAAAGAAAAAAAAAAAAACCACGGGAAAGAGAAAAAGAACGCGTGTAAATCGAAGTGTTTTGTTGGAAGCGAAATGCAATTTTCTGTCTTTGTTACAGAGGCGGAACCGACAATAGCAAATGCTGACAAAGAGCAAAGCCGGACGAGCGAGCGGTTTTTTGCGTTTACTCCCGAAGGGGCGGGCTGAAAGGAGGAAGCAAAAATGCAGCAGCGGACCCTCGATCTCCCCAGAAGCTGCGACAGTAGGAGGCGTTCTGGCCCGGGTAACCAAGGTAACTCTTGATGCGGAACGTTCGTTCTTTCGGCCTCCCTCCCGGAGGCAGCGCTGAGGACTAAGCGACCCGTTGCTGCCCTGCGCCTCTTGTTAACCGTAGCTGCCTTAGTTTTGCTTCGGTCGTTTGTATTTTGTTTTGTTATCGTACACGCGTACGTAGAAAAGGAAAGATAGGATATTTAATTTTTAGATTCGTTGCCACGGCTGAAGCTGAAGAGACAGAAAAACGTAAGCGAGCCGAAGTAATAAAATTAAAGGGAACCGAGCGAGAGCCGTCTCCGTCGCCCCGAAAGGGAAAGCCCGTTCCTCCCGGTGAGGAAGGTTCGCCGGTAATAGCGATCGGAATAACAGATGAGCGACATCTAACGGAAGGTGCGTACGCGTTACGGAAAGGACGCTGCGTCCATCCGTTTCCGTGCGCGTGACTCTCTGCATCTGTGAAGCGTCGTGCTTTAAGAGCTCCAAGACGGCAAATTCCCGTCTTCGGGGAACGGCGGTCAGGTGGCCAGAGAGAGAGGGAGAGGCAAGCGTGCGAATTGTAAAACGAAGAGGAAGGCTCATTTAGCGCGACCCCAGGTTAATTGCCTGGCAATGGTATTTGGGGCAGCAGGAAGACGGCAGCTAGAAGAAAAGGTAAAGCCTTGCGGAATTAGGACTCCTTCCTTCTCGTGTAGTAGATCCGCTTTTGTGCTTAGAAACAACTTTGGATTGTTAATTTCTGCTGAGCTTTGAATACGTCACGTCACGGACTCTTAGGCGACACGGGGGAGTTCAGCTGCGCAGCCTGCCAGAGGAACGTCGCCCACGAGGCCTCGCTAGCCTTGAGGAGCTGTAGGCGCCGATGCACGTGGCTCGTTCTGTCGGGCGCGAAGAGGTTTGCTTTGGCTGCCGAAATTTCAGCTTGGCTTTGCGCCCTGTAGCGGTGGTATTTTTGTATTTCTAAATTGTGTTAATGCTAGGCGTTCGGCACATCGGGGAACGACTGTGTGCTGCCGTGAAGAACTGCAGGCTCCCGCCCTCAGCCCTTTCTCGGCAAGTTATCGGGTGTCGAGAGCGGCCGGGAGACTCCGAATGCCGGCGGAAAGGTTCTCTGCCCGCTCCTGACGAGGAGCCTTCGGCCGCGGGAAGGTCGGCGGCGTCCTTCCCGGACTCGTGAGTAATAAGCCGCGGTTCGCGGGCCGGCAGGGCAGGGGAGGGGAGGGGAGGGGGGGGGGGGGGGGAATAGCGCCTGGTAGCCCGGCGGCTCCGGCGTCGCCGTTGCTAGCGGGGCCCCGAGGTCCATGTGAAGCCTCAGCTGCCTGTCGGGAGCTTTGTTTTGGTGTGTTTACCTGGCAAAAGCAGCGAGGGAGGCCTCAAAGAAGAATTTTCGTGCCTAGGTGGGTAAGCTGCGACCCCAGCTGTCTTTGCCTTGCTTTGCCGCTTAGTGTCGTAACGGCGACTTGGGAGCCCGCGATAAAAACCGTTCCGGGGCCGAAGGGAGGCCCTGCGTTTGCCCCGCTTGGGAAACCGTCGTTAAAGCTTGGGGGGGGGGGCCGAGCTCCGAAAGGAGACTCTGCCGGTGACCTCGGTGGTCCGATTCGTTTGCAGGCTGACGTTCCGAGGGCCGGCGAGCGGAAGAGGAGCAGCTCAGCCCGTTCGGTTGATTTCGGCGATCCTGTTTTAAGGAAGCGCGTAAGTGCAGACGGGGTCTGGGAGGCTTTTCGCCCGAGACGGGAAAGAGCGAGGAAGACTGGAGAGCGTGGAAAAACTAGGTGCCGCGGGTACTGAAGCTGTTAAGGGCTGAGAGAATTTGGGCTTAAGCATCTGAAAGGGGCTGCTAACGCGCAAGGAGCGGTAAAATACCATCGCTGGACAGCAGGCTCCTTTCCGGCCCTCCGTCCCCCTCTGCAGCCTTCTCGTTCTGTTTGTTTCTGTTCCTCTTTTCTGGCTGGGCTGTGCAGCGATCCCGGAAGGACGTGTCTTTTGAGGTGTGCCTTTGCGAAGGTGGTTCGGCTGCCTGGGGGGATGGATCAAAGCCTTTGAGGCTCCCTCCGATCTGTTTCATTTCCTTTTGAATTTCTTCCTTTCTTTGCTTTCTCCTAGGGCGTCTGTCAGCTAACGAGTAAAGAAGATGGAACGGCCTGTCCGCAGAGGAGAACTGACGCACGGTAAACGTGAATACGCTAGACCTCCGCTACGTCACGGGCGTTTGTTTACGTCCGTGCGTTCCAATCTCTAGTTGCGCATTCGGGACGCGGCATCTGCCCGCTATCCGACTCCTCCGTGTAGCGTAGAAGGCGCTGTACAGCTGCCGGTCTCTACGGGAGGTTGTTAGTGAGAAGGAGAACGGTGTATTCCAGCTCGCGACCGCCAAACGGGCTCCTTTAGGTCCGCTTTCAGACTTGGGGCCTACTTCATCGGTCCGCTTGGACGTGGTTTCTTGGGGGGAACGCTAGTGCTTTCCCTGTGCTTTTCCTGCGTCGAAACCGGTAGTTTATAGGCCAGAGCGGTTATGCCGTACCTTCCTTTGAGAGGCGTTTCGTCCGCGTCTCGGGCTTCGGGGAAAATCAATTGGACGGAATTGCCGAAGGCGCGCCTTGAAATAGGCGGTAAATCTAGAAGCGTGTCTGAATTGCGAGGGGCTCGTAACTTGGTCTTTGTCCTCAACGTCTGCTTTTCTTTCGCTCTTATTGCAGGCTTCCCTCCAACGATCGGCGTCGCTGCGGCGTCTCGTGTTTCACGGGCAGCGGTCTCTGCTCAGTAAGGACGTGAGAACTCCTGCGCTCCCGGAGAGCCCGGGATCCCTGCTCCGGGCTGGTCATTTTAGGCCTTTGTGCGGAGCGTTCTTTCTAGCTACGCGCCCCGCGTGAGCCTCTCCTTCGGCCGTTTTCCCAAGGCGGCGGAAACGCTTCTGGGAAACGCCGTCGTTGCCGAAACGTTTCGCTGTGTCCTTGCCGGTAGGGGATACCGTGAGAGCGGGCAGAGGCGGCCGACGTCTGTGCGAGGAAAGAAGCGTGGCGCAAAGAAGGGACCTCTTTGGCCCGCCTGGTCCGCTTTAGAGAGTTTTCTTTTGGACCCGAAGATCGGGTCTGCGAGTGCCGCGCTCAGCGCACGCGTTTGTTCCCCCCCCCCCCCCGTTCATTTAGCAAGACCGTGCGTGTCCTCGAGCTGTTTGTCCCGAGGGGGGAGTCGCTGCGGGAATTGCTGGGGAGGCCCTGACGGCGGGACGTGAAAAAGACGCCTTTGACCGCGTGCGTGCGGCCGAAGGAACGTCAGCCCAAGAATCCGAAGAAGACATGCCGCGTGCCAGCATCTCGTACCGTTTAATAATAAAAACCGAGCAGTCTGTCAAGCAAATAGCGCGGCTTGCTTTGGGCTGTTTATTTTGTTTAACGATCAGTAAAGGCGAGAGGTCGAAAGTTCTAAAGAAGAACGGCTGCTTCTTGGAACGCTTGCAAATTGTCCCGTTAAGTAGGTGGGTGGTTTTTTTGTTTTCGTTTTGTTTTTTTAAGTGCAGCCTCTGACTCTTTTTTGTCTGTGGAGTATTTTGCAACGATGTTCAAAGGAAAGCGCTGTTACTGAAGCCTCTAGGAGCAGCGGCTCGAGCACGACACGCGGCGACGCTGCGCCTCGCAGCAGGCGCTGTAAATAAGGGCAGATGAGCCGAGGCGAGGGTGGTGAAATGTCTGCAAAGGGCGGGCGGGGGGGCTCTGCAGCGGTGTGCGCGTGCCGGGGGCGGCCGCGCGCCCTGCTGCCCTCGGGGCGTCCAAAAAGCGGTACGGCACGATAAAGGGGGGCGCGCATGCGCACTGGGTTCCGCCGTGCTCACTGCTGCCACCCTGTGTCCAAAAATCGGTACTGCACCCTGTGGGGGGGGCGCGCGTGCGCACAGCGTTCCGCCGCGCTCACTGCTGCCACCCTGTGTCCAAAAAGCGGTACTGCACCCGGTGGGGGGGGCGCGCGTGCGCACTGGGTTCCTCCGTGCTCACTGCTGCCACCCTGTGTCCAAAAATCGGTACTGCACCCTGTGGGGGGGCTCGTGTGCTCACTGGGTTCCGCCGTGCTCACTGCTGCCACCCTGTGTCCAAAAAGCGGTACTGCACCCGGTGGGGGGGGCGCGCACGCGCACAGCGTTCCGCCGCGCTCACTGCTGCCACCCTGTGTCCAAAAAGCGGTACTGCACCCGGTGGGGGGGGCGCGCATGCGCAGACAGCCGGCGCGCACATGCTCAGTGCCGGTCGCCATGTTTGCTGCTGCTCTCCGCCGTTTCGGTAACGGGTAAGCGAATGGAGCGTGCTCGTCGCCCCTTCCCGGTGCTCTTGGAGCGGCCACGGGCTCGGGCAGCCTCGGGGCGCTCGCTGGGAGTCCCGGGCTGCCGCGGCGGGCTGCGGTTCGCACGCGTGAGCCGCCCGGCTGCAGCGCCGCGGCGCGAGCATGCCATTGCGGGTCTCGCCTCCCTTCGTGCTCCCCCCCGCCCCTCGGGCTCCCCGGCTCCCCCCCGCCCCTCGGGATTCCCCGCTCCACCCGCCCCTCGCGCTCCCCCCCGCTTCTCGGGCTCCCCTCGCGCTCCCCCCCACCCCCGCGCTCCCCCCTGCTTCTCGGGCTCCCCTCGCGCTCCCCCCCCGCTCCTCGGGCTCCCCCTGCTCCCCTCGCGCTCCGCCCCGCCCCTCGCGCTCCCCCCCGCTTCTCGGGCTCCCCTCGCGCTCCCCCTGCTCCCCTCGCGCTCCCCCTGCTCCCCTCGCGCTCCGCCCCGCCCCTCGGGCTCCCCCTGCTCCCCTCGCGCTCCCCCCCGCTTCTCGGGCTCCCCTCGCGCTCCCCCCCGCTTCTCGGGCTCCCCCCTGCTTCTCAGGCTCTTCTCACGCTCCCCCCCGCTCCTCGGGCTCCCCTTGCTCCCCTCGCGCTCCGCCCCGCCCCTCGCGCTCCCCCTGGTCCCCTCGCGCTCCCCCCCGCCCCCGCGCTCCCCCCCCGCTTCTCGGGCTCCCCTCGTGCTCCCCCCCGCTCCTCGGGCCCCCCTGCTCCCCTCACGCTCCCCCCCCGCCTCTCGCGCTCCCCTCGCACTCCGCCCCGCCCCTCGGGCTCCCCTCGCTCCCCCCCGCCCCTCGGGCTCCCTCTGCTCCCCTCCCGCTCCCCTCGCTCCCCCCCGCCCCTCCCGCTCCCCTCGCTCCCCCCCCCCCGCGCTGTCCGAGCCGGCACGTGCGCGGTGCTCAAGCGTCACTGCCGCCGCAGTCCGTTGGCGAGCGGCGCATGCGCGGCGGCGGGGAAGCAAGATGGCGGCGAGCAGGGAGGGCGTTTTCGCTCGGCGGCGGCGGCGGCGGGTGAGTGCGGAGGTGGCGTGGAGTGAAGGATGTGGGGCCCCCGGGTGAGGCGAACGCATAGGTTCGGGGGGCGTCGGGCTGCATCCTGCCCGCTGCGGCCGTCGCTGCGTGGAGGCGGCGGTGCGGGGCGAGTGGGGGGGCGGGCTGGGACCCGGCGCCGCGCCGGGAGCGCGGGTGTGACTTTGCGTTTTGCGTGCGCGGCGTTTAGGGCGCCAGTTCGTTGGCAGCGCGGGCCGGGGCACGCGCTCGCCCCTGCGGAGGCGGCGCGGCGGAGCGGAGCGGGGGGGCAGGCGGGCCCCGGAGCAGGGTTGCGGCGCGGCGTCGGCCCTGTAGTGTTTCCAAACGGCTTACCCCGTAACGTACGATGCAAAGCGGTGTATTAAGACCTTTCCTTTGAGGGAAAGAAGGAAAAAGAAAGAAAGGGGGGAAAGAAAAAAAAAAAAACCACGGGAAAGAGAAAAAGAACGCGTGTAAATCGAAGTGTTTTGTTGGAAGCGAAATGCAATTTTCTGTCTTTGTTACAGAGGCGGAACCGACAATAGCAAATGCTGACAAAGAGCAAAGCCGGACGAGCGAGCGGTTTTTTGCGTTTACTCCCGAAGGGGCGGGCTGAAAGGAGGAAGCAAAAATGCAGCAGCGGACCCTCGATCTCCCCAGAAGCTGCGACAGTAGGAGGCGTTCTGGCCCGGGTAACCAAGGTAACTCTTGATGCGGAACGTTCGTTCTTTCGGCCTCCCTCCCGGAGGCAGCGCTGAGGACTAAGCGACCCGTTGCTGCCCTGCGCCTCTTGTTAACCGTAGCTGCCTTAGTTTTGCTTCGGTCGTTTGTATTTTGTTTTGTTATCGTACACGCGTACGTAGAAAAGGAAAGATAGGATATTTAATTTTTAGATTCGTTGCCACGGCTGAAGCTGAAGAGACAGAAAAACGTAAGCGAGCCGAAGTAATAAAATTAAAGGGAACCGAGCGAGAGCTGTCTCCGTCGCCCCGAAAGGGAAAGCCCGTTCCTCCCGGTGAGGAAGGTTCGCCGGTAATAGCGATCGGAATAACAGATGAGCGACATCTAACGGAAGGTGCGTACGCGTTACGGAAAGGACGCTGCGTCCATCCGTTTCCGTGCGCGTGACTCTCTGCATCTGTGAAGCGTCGTGCTTTAAGAGCTCCAAGACGGCAAATTCCCGTCTTCGGGGAACGGCGGTCAGGTGGCCAGAGAGAGAGGGAGAGGCAAGCGTGCGAATTGTAAAACGAAGAGGTGGCTTTCAGGAAGGCTCATTTAGCGCGACCCCAGGTTAATTGCCTGGCAATGGTCTTTGGGGCAGCAGGAAGACGGCAGCTAGAAGAAAAGGTAAAGCCTTGCGGAATTAGGACTCCTTCCTTCTCGTGTAGTAGATCCGCTTTTGTGCTTAGAAACAACTTTGGATTGTTAATTTCTGCTGAGCTTTGAATACGTCACGTCACGGACTCTTAGGCGACACGGGGGAGTTCAGCTGCGCAGCCTGCCAGAGGAACGTCGCCCACGAGGCCTCGCTAGCCTTGAGGAGCTGTAGGCGCCGATGCACGTGGCTCGTTCTGTCGGGCGCGAAGAGGTTTGCTTTGGCTGCCGAAATTTCAGCTTGGCTTTGCGCCCTGTAGCGGTGGTATTTTTGTATTTCTAAATTGTGTTAATGCTAGGCGTTCGGCACATCGGGGAACGACTGTGTGCTGCCGTGAAGAACTGCAGGCTCCCGCCCTCAGCCCTTTCTCGGCAAGTTATCGGGTGTCGAGAGCGGCCGGGAGACTCCGAATGCCGGCGGAAAGGTTCTCTGCCCGCTCCTGACGAGGAGCCTTCGGCCGCGGGAAGGTCGGCGGCGTCCTTCCCGGACTCGTGAGTAATAAGCCGCGGTTCGCGGGCCGGCAGGGCAGGGGAGGGGAGGGGAGGGGGGGGGGAATAGCGCCTGGTAGCCCGGCGGCTCCGGCGTCGCCGTTGCTAGCGGGGCCCCGAGGTCCATGTGAAGCCTCAGCTGCCTGTCGGGAGCTTTGTTTTGGTGTGTTTACCTGGCAAAAGCAGCGAGGGAGGCCTCAAAGAAGAATTTTCGTGCCTAGGTGGGTAAGCTGCGACCCCAGCTGTCTTTGCCTTGCTTTGCCGCTTAGTGTCGTAACGGCGACTTGGGAGCCCGCGATAAAAACCGTTCCGGGGCCGAAGGGAGGCCCTGCGTTTGCCCCGCTTGGGAAACCGTCGTTAAAGCTTGGGGGGGGGGGGCGAGCTCCGAAAGGAGACTCTGCCGGTGACCTCGGTGGTCCGATTCGTTTGCAGGCTGACGTTCCGAGGGCCGGCGAGCGGAAGAGGAGCAGCTCAGCCCGTTCGGTTGATTTCGGCGATCCTGTTTTAAGGAAGCGCGTAAGTGCAGACGGGGTCTGGGAGGCTTTTCGCCCGAGACGGGAAAGAGCGAGGAAGACTGGAGAGCGTGGAAAAACTAGGTGCCGCGGGTACTGAAGCTGTTAAGGGCTGAGAGAATTTGGGCTTAAGCATCTGAAAGGGGCTGCTAACGCGCAAGGAGCGGTAAAATACCATCGCTGGACAGCAGGCTCCTTTCCGGCCCTCCGTCCCCCTCTGCAGCCTTCTCGTTCTGTTTGTTTCTGTTCCTCTTTTCTGGCTGGGCTGTGCAGCGATCCCGGAAGGACGTGTCTTTTGAGGTGTGCCTTTGCGAAGGTGGTTCGGCTGCCTGGGGGGATGGATCAAAGCCTTTGAGGCTCCCTCCGATCTGTTTCATTTCCTTTTGAATTTCTTCCTTTCTTTGCTTTCTCCTAGGGCGTCTGTCAGCTAACGAGTAAAGAAGATGGAACGGCCTGTCCGCAGAGGAGAACTGACGCACGGTAAACGTGAATACGCTAGACCTCCGCTACGTCACGGGCGTTTGTTTACGTCCGTGCGTTCCAATCTCTAGTTGCGCATTCGGGACGCGGCATCTGCCCGCTATCCGACTCCTCCGTGTAGCGTAGAAGGCGCTGTACAGCTGCCGGTCTCTACGGGAGGTTGTTAGTGAGAAGGAGAACGGTGTATTCCAGCTCGCGACCGCCAAACGGGCTCCTTTAGGTCCGCTTTCAGACTTGGGGCCTACTTCATCGGTCCGCTTGGACGTGGTTTCTTGGGGGGAACGCTAGTGCTTTCCCTGTGCTTTTCCTGCGTCGAAACCGGTAGTTTATAGGCCAGAGCGGTTATGCCGTACCTTCCTTTGAGAGGCGTTTCGTCCGCGTCTCGGGCTTCGGGGAAAATCAATTGGACGGAATTGCCGAAGGCGCGCCTTGAAATAGGCGGTAAATCTAGAAGCGTGTCTGAATCGCGAGGGGCTCGTAACTTGGTCTTTGTCCTCAACGTCTGCTTTTCTTTCGCTCTTATTGCAGGCTTCCCTCCAACGATCGGCGTCGCTGCGGCGTCTCGTGTTTCACGGGCAGCGGTCTCTGCTCAGTAAGGACGTGAGAACTCCTGCGCTCCCGGAGAGCCCGGGATCCCTGCTCCGGGCTGGTCATTTTAGGCCTTTGTGCGGAGCGTTCTTTCTAGCTACGCGCCCCGCGTGAGCCTCTCCTTCGGCCGTTTTCCCAAGGCGGCGGAAACGCTTCTGGGAAACGCCGTCGTTTCCGAAACGTTTCGCCGTGTCCTTGCCGGTAGGGGATACCGTGAGAGCGGGCAGAGGCGGCCGACGTCTGTGCGAGGAAAGAAGCGTGGCGCAAAGAAGGGACCTCTTTGGCCCGCCTGGTCCGCTTTAGAGAGTTTTCTTTTGGACCCGAAGATCGGGTCTGCGAGTGCCGCGCTCAGCGCACGCGTTTGTTCCCCCCCCCCCCCCGTTCTTTTAGCAAGACCGTGCGTGTCCTCGAGCTGTTTGTCCCGAGGGGGGAGTCGCTGCGGGAATTGCTGGGGAGGCCCTGACGGCGGGACGTGAAAAAGACGCCTTTGACCGCGTGCGTGCGGCCGAAGGAACGTCAGCCCAAGAATCCGAAGAAGACATGCCGCGTGCCAGCATCTCGTACCGTTTAATAATAAAAACCGAGCAGTCTGTCAAGCAAATAGCGCGGCTTGCTTTGGGCTGTTTATTTTGTTTAACGATCAGTAAAGGCGAGAGGTCGAAAGTTCTAAAGAAGAACGGCTGCTTCTTGGAACGCTTGCAAATTGTCCCGTTAAGTAGGTGGGTGGTTTTTTTGTTTTCGTTTTGTTTTTTTAAGTGCAGCCTCTGACTCTTTTTTGTCTGTGGAGTATTTTGCAACGATGTTCAAAGGAAAGCGCTGTTACTGAAGCCTCTAGGAGCAGCGGCTCGAGCACGACACGCGGCGACGCTGCGCCTCGCAGCAGGCGCTGTAAATAAGGGCAGATGAGCCGAGGCGAGGGTGGTGAAATGTCTGCAAAGGGCGGGCGGGGGGGCTCTGCAGCGGTGTGCGCGTGCCGGGGGCGGCCGCGCGCCCTGCTGCCCTCGGGGCGTCCAAAAAGCGGTACGGCACGATAAAGGGGGGCGCGCATGCGCACTGGGTTCCGCCGTGCTCACTGCTGCCACCCTGTGTCCAAAAATCGGTACTGCACCCTGTGGGGGGGGCGCGCGTGCGCACAGCGTTCCGCCGCGCTCACTGCTGCCACCCTGTGTCCAAAAAGCGGTACTGCACCCGGTGGGGGGGGCGCGCGTGCGCACTGGGTTCCTCCGTGCTCACTGCTGCCACCCTGTGTCCAAAAATCGGTACTGCACCCTGTGGGGGGGCTCGTGTGCGCACTGGGTTCCGCCGTGCTCACTGCTGCCACCCTGTGTCCAAAAAGCGGTACTGCACCCGGTGGGGGGGGCGCGCACGCGCACAGCGTTCCGCCGCGCTCACTGCTGCCACCCTGTGTCCAAAAAGCGGTACTGCACCCGGTGGGGGGGGCGCGCATGCGCAGACAGCCGGCGCGCACATGCTCAGTGCCGGTCGCCATGTTTGCTGCTGCTCTCCGCCGTTTCGGTAACGGGTAAGCGAATGGAGCGTGCTCGTCGCCCCTTCCCGGTGCTCTTGGAGCGGCCACGGGCTCGGGCAGCCTCGGGGCGCTCGCTGGGAGTCCCGGGCTGCCGCGGCGGGCTGCGGTTCGCACGCGTGAGCCGCCCGGCTGCAGCGCCGCGGCGCGAGCATGCCATTGCGGGTCTCGCCTCCCTTCGTGCTCCCCCCCGCCCCTCGGGCTCCCCGGCTCCCCCCCGCCCCTCGGGATTCCCCGCTCCACCCGCCCCTCGCGCTCCCCCCCGCTTCTCGGGCTCCCCTCGCGCTCCCCCCCACCCCCGCGCTCCCCCCTGCTTCTCGGGCTCCCCTCGCGCTCCCCCCCCGCTCCTCGGGCTCCCCCTGCTCCCCTCGCGCTCCGCCCCGCCCCTCGCGCTCCCCCCCGCTTCTCGGGCTCCCCTCGCGCTCCCCCTGCTCCCCTCGCGCTCCCCCTGCTCCCCTCGCGCTCCCCCTGCTCCCCTCGCGCTCCCCCCCGCTTCTCGGGCTCCCCTCGCGCTCCCCCCCGCTTCTCGGGCTCCCCCCTGCTTCTCAGGCTCTTCTCACGCTCCCCCCCGCTCCTCGGGCTCCCCTTGCTCCCCTCGCGCTCTGCCCCGCCCCTCGCACTCCCCCTGCTCCCCTCGCGCTCCCCCCCGCTTCTCGGGCTCCCCCCTGCTTCTCAGGCTCCTCTCGGGCTCCCCTTGCTCCCCTCGCGCTCCGCCCCGCCCCTCGCGCTCCCCCTGGTCCCCTCGCGCTCCCCCCCGCCCCCGCGCTCCCCCCCCGCTTCTCGGGCTCCCCTCGTGCTCCCCCCCGCTCCTCGGGCCCCCCTGCTCCCCTCACGCTCCCCCCCCGCCTCTCGCGCTCCCCTCGCACTCCGCCCCGCCCCTCGGGCTCCCCTCGCTCCCCCCCGCCCCTCGGGCTCCCTCTGCTCCCCTCCCGCTCCCCTCGCTCCCCCCCGCCCCTCCCGCTCCCCTCGCTCCCCCCCCCCGCGCTGTCCGAGCCGGCACGTGCGCGGTGCTCAAGCGTCACTGCCGCCGCAGTCCGTTGGCGAGCGGCGCATGCGCGGCGGCGGGGAAGCAAGATGGCGGCGAGCAGGGAGGGCGTTTTCGCTCGGCGGCGGCGGCGGCGGGTGAGTGCGGAGGTGGCGTGGAGTGAAGGATGTGGGGCCCCCGGGTGAGGCGAACGCATAGGTTCGGGGGGCGTCGGGCTGCATCCTGCCCGCTGCGGCCGTCGCTGCGTGGAGGCGGCGGTGCGGGGCGAGTGGGGGGGCGGGCTGGGACCCGGCGCCGCGCCGGGAGCGCGGGTGTGACTTTGCGTTTTGCGTGCGCGGCGTTTAGGGCGCCAGTTCGTTGGCAGCGCGGGCCGGGGCACGCGCTCGCCCCTGCGGAGGCGGCGCGGCGGAGCGGAGCGGGGGGGCAGGCGGGCCCCGGAGCAGGGTTGCGGCGCGGCGTCGGCCCTGTAGTGTTTCCAAACGGCTTACCCCGTAACGTACGATGCAAAGCGGTGTATTAAGACCTTTCCTTTGAGGGAAAGAAGGAAAAAGAAAGAAAGGGGGGAAAGAAAAAAAAAAAAACCACGGGAAAGAGAAAAAGAACGCGTGTAAATCGAAGTGTTTTGTTGGAAGCGAAATGCAATTTTCTGTCTTTGTTACAGAGGCGGAACCGACAATAGCAAATGCTGACAAAGAGCAAAGCCGGACGAGCGAGCGGTTTTTTGCGTTTACTCCCGAAGGGGCGGGCTGAAAGGAGGAAGCAAAAATGCAGCAGCGGACCCTCGATCTCCCCAGAAGCTGCGACAGTAGGAGGCGTTCTGGCCCGGGTAACCAAGGTAACTCTTGATGCGGAACGTTCGTTCTTTCGGCCTCCCTCCCGGAGGCAGCGCTGAGGACTAAGCGACCCGTTGCTGCCCTGCGCCTCTTGTTAACCGTAGCTGCCTTAGTTTTGCTTCGGTCGTTTGTATTTTGTTTTGTTATCGTACACGCGTACGTAGAAAAGGAAAGATAGGATATTTAATTTTTAGATTCGTTGCCACGGCTGAAGCTGAAGAGACAGAAAAACGTAAGCGAGCCGAAGTAATAAAATTAAAGGGAACCGAGCGAGAGCCGTCTCCGTCGCCCCGAAAGGGAAAGCCCGTTCCTCCCGGTGAGGAAGGTTCGCCGGTAATAGCGATCGGAATAACAGATGAGCGACATCTAACGGAAGGTGCGTACGCGTTACGGAAAGGACGCTGCGTCCATCCGTTTCCGTGCGCGTGACTCTCTGCATCTGTGAAGCGTCGTGCTTTAAGAGCTCCAAGACGGCAAATTCCCGTCTTCGGGGAACGGCGGTCAGGTGGCCAGAGAGAGAGGGAGAGGCAAGCGTGCGAATTGTAAAACGAAGAGGAAGGCTCATTTAGCGCGACCCCAGGTTAATTGCCTGGCAATGGTATTTGGGGCAGCAGGAAGACGGCAGCTCGAAGAAAAGGTAAAGCCTTGCGGAATTAGGACTCCTTCCTTCTCGTGTAGTAGATCCGCTTTTGTGCTTAGAAACAACTTTGGATTGTTAATTTCTGCTGAGCTTTGAATACGTCACGTCACGGACTCTTAGGCGACACGGGGGAGTTCAGCTGCGCAGCCTGCCAGAGGAACGTCGCCCACGAGGCCTCGCTAGCCTTGAGGAGCTGTAGGCGCCGATGCACGTGGCTCGTTCTGTCGGGCGCGAAGAGGTTTGCTTTGGCTGCCGAAATTTCAGCTTGGCTTTGCGCCCTGTAGCGGTGGTATTTTTGTATTTCTAAATTGTGTTAATGCTAGGCGTTCGGCACATCGGGGAACGACTGTGTGCTGCCGTGAAGAACTGCAGGCTCCCGCCCTCAGCCCTTTCTCGGCAAGTTATCGGGTGTCGAGAGCGGCCGGGAGACTCCGAATGCCGGCGGAAAGGTTCTCTGCCCGCTCCTGACGAGGAGCCTTCGGCCGCGGGAAGGTCGGCGGCGTCCTTCCCGGACTCGTGAGTAATAAGCCGCGGTTCGCGGGCCGGCAGGGGAGGGGAGGGGAGGGGAGGGGGGGGGGGAATAGCGCCTGGTAGCCCGGCGGCTCCGGCGTCGCCGTTGCTAGCGGGGCCCCGAGGTCCATGTGAAGCCTCAGCTGCCTGTCGGGAGCTTTGTTTTGGTGTGTTTACCTGGCAAAAGCAGCGAGGGAGGCCTCAAAGAAGAATTTTCGTGCCTAGGTGGGTAAGCTGCGACCCCAGCTGTCTTTGCCTTGCTTTGCCGCTTAGTGTCGTAACGGCGACTTGGGAGCCCGCGATAAAAACCGTTCCGGGGCCGAAGGGAGGCCCTGCGTTTGCCCCGCTTGGGAAACCGTCGTTAAAGCTTGGGGGGGGGGGGCGAGCTCCGAAAGGAGACTCTGCCGGTGACCTCGGTGGTCCGATTCGTTTGCAGGCTGACGTTCCGAGGGCCGGCGAGCGGAAGAGGAGCAGCTCAGCCCGTTCGGTTGATTTCGGCGATCCTGTTTTAAGGAAGCGCGTAAGTGCAGACGGGGTCTGGGAGGCTTTTCGCCCGAGACGGGAAAGAGCGAGGAAGACTGGAGAGCGTGGAAAAACTAGGTGCCGCGGGTACTGAAGCTGTTAAGGGCTGAGAGAATTTGGGCTTAAGCATCTGAAAGGGGCTGCTAACGCGCAAGGAGCGGTAAAATACCATCGCTGGACAGCAGGCTCCTTTCCGGCCCTCCGTCCCCCTCTGCAGCCTTCTCGTTCTGTTTGTTTCTGTTCCTCTTTTCTGGCTGGGCTGTGCAGCGATCCCGGAAGGACGTGTCTTTTGAGGTGTGCCTTTGCGAAGGTGGTTCGGCTGCCTGGGGGGATGGATCAAAGCCTTTGAGGCTCCCTCCGATCTGTTTCATTTCCTTTTGAATTTCTTCCTTTCTTTGCTTTCTCCTAGGGCGTCTGTCAGCTAACGAGTAAAGAAGATGGAACGGCCTGTCCGCAGAGGAGAACTGACGCACGGTAAACGTGAATACGCTAGACCTCCGCTACGTCACGGGCGTTTGTTTACGTCCGTGCGTTCCAATCTCTAGTTGCGCATTCGGGACGCGGCATCTGCCCGCTATCCGACTCCTCCGTGTAGCGTAGAAGGCGCTGTACAGCTGCCGGTCTCTACGGGAGGTTGTTAGTGAGAAGGAGAACGGTGTATTCCAGCTCGCGACCGCCAAACGGGCTCCTTTAGGTCCGCTTTCAGACTTGGGGCCTACTTCATCGGTCCGCTTGGACGTGGTTTCTTGGGGGGAACGCTAGTGCTTTCCCTGTGCTTTTCCTGCGTCGAAACCGGTAGTTTATAGGCCAGAGCGGTTATGCCGTACCTTCCTTTGAGAGGCGTTTCGTCCGCGTCTCGGGCTTCGGGGAAAATCAATTGGACGGAATTGCCGAAGGCGCGCCTTGAAATAGGCGGTAAATCTAGAAGCGTGTCTGAATCGCGAGGGGCTCGTAACTTGGTCTTTGTCCTCAACGTCTGCTTTTCTTTCGCTCTTATTGCAGGCTTCCCTCCAACGATCGGCGTCGCTGCGGCGTCTCGTGTTTCACGGGCAGCGGTCTCTGCTCAGTAAGGACGTGAGAACTCCTGCGCTCCCGGAGAGCCCGGGATCCCTGCTCCGGGCTGGTCATTTTAGGCCTTTGTGCGGAGCGTTCTTTCTAGCTACGCGCCCCGCGTGAGCCTCTCCTTCGGCCGTTTTCCCAAGGCGGCGGAAACGCTTCTGGGAAACGCCGTCGTTTCCGAAACGTTTCGCCGTGTCCTTGCCGGTAGGGGATACCGTGAGAGCGGGCAGAGGCGGCCGACGTCTGTGCGAGGAAAGAAGCGTGGCGCAAAGAAGGGACCTCTTTGGCCCGCCTGGTCCGCTTTAGAGAGTTTTCTTTTGGACCCGAAGATCGGGTCTGCGAGTGCCGCGCTCAGCGCACGCGTTTGTTCCCCCCCCCCCCCCGTTCTTTTAGCAAGACCGTGCGTGTCCTCGAGCTGTTTGTCCCGAGGGGGGAGTCGCTGCGGGAATTGCTGGGGAGGCCCTGACGGCGGGACGTGAAAAAGACGCCTTTGACCGCGTGCGTGCGGCCGAAGGAACGTCAGCCCAAGAATCCGAAGAAGACATGCCGCGTGCCAGCATCTCGTACCGTTTAATAATAAAAACCGAGCAGTCTGTCAAGCAAATAGCGCGGCTTGCTTTGGGCTGTTTATTTTGTTTAACGATCAGTAAAGGCGAGAGGTCGAAAGTTCTAAAGAAGAACGGCTGCTTCTTGGAACGCTTGCAAATTGTCCCGTTAAGTAGGTGGGTGGTTTTTTTGTTTTCGTTTTGTTTTTTTAAGTGCAGCCTCTGACTCTTTTTTGTCTGTGGAGTATTTTGCAACGATGTTCAAAGGAAAGCGCTGTTACTGAAGCCTCTAGGAGCAGCGGCTCGAGCACGACACGCGGCGACGCTGCGCCTCGCAGCAGGCGCTGTAAATAAGGGCAGATGAGCCGAGGCGAGGGTGGTGAAATGTCTGCAAAGGGCGGGCGGGGGGGCTCTGCAGCGGTGTGCGCGTGCCGGGGGCGGCCGCGCGCCCTGCTGCCCTCGGGGCGTCCAAAAAGCGGTACGGCACGATAAAGGGGGGCGCGCATGCGCACTGGGTTCCGCCGTGCTCACTGCTGCCACCCTGTGTCCAAAAATCGGTACTGCACCCTGTGGGGGGGGCGCGCGTGCGCACAGCGTTCCGCCGCGCTCACTGCTGCCACCCTGTGTCCAAAAAGCGGTACTGCACCCGGTGGGGGGGGCGCGCGTGCGCACTGGGTTCCTCCGTGCTCACTGCTGCCACCCTGTGTCCAAAAATCGGTACTGCACCCTGTGGGGGGGCTCGTGTGCGCACTGGGTTCCGCCGTGCTCACTGCTGCCACCCTGTGTCCAAAAAGCGGTACTGCACCCGGTGGGGGGGGCGCGCACGCGCACAGCGTTCCGCCGCGCTCACTGCTGCCACCCTGTGTCCAAAAAGCGGTACTGCACCCGGTGGGGGGGGCGCGCATGCGCAGACAGCCGGCGCGCACATGCTCAGTGCCGGTCGCCATGTTTGCTGCTGCTCTCCGCCGTTTCGGTAACGGGTAAGCGAATGGAGCGTGCTCGTCGCCCCTTCCCGGTGCTCTTGGAGCGGCCACGGGCTCGGGCAGCCTCGGGGCGCTCGCTGGGAGTCCCGGGCTGCCGCGGCGGGCTGCGGTTCGCACGCGTGAGCCGCCCGGCTGCAGCGCCGCGGCGCGAGCATGCCATTGCGGGTCTCGCCTCCCTTCGTGCTCCCCCCCGCCCCTCGGGCTCCCCGGCTCCCCCCCGCCCCTCGGGATTCCCCGCTCCACCCGCCCCTCGCGCTCCCCCCCGCTTCTCGGGCTCCCCTCGCGCTCCCCCCCACCCCCGCGCTCCCCCCTGCTTCTCGGGCTCCCCTCGCGCTCCCCCCCCGC
This sequence comes from Apteryx mantelli, assembly GCF_036417845.1. NCBI lineage: Eukaryota > Metazoa > Chordata > Aves > Apterygiformes > Apterygidae > Apteryx > Apteryx mantelli. The sequence goes on along the minus strand of NW_027118495.1, from coordinate 248,973 downwards.
TCCTCGGGCTCCCCCTGCTCCCCTCGCGCTCCGCCCCGCCCCTCGCGCTCCCCCCCGCTTCTCGGGCTCCCCTCGCGCTCCCCCTGCTCCCCTCGCGCTCCCCCTGCTCCCCTCGCGCTCCCCCCCGCTTCTCGGGCTCCCCTCGCGCTCCCCCCCGCTTCTCGGGCTCCCCCCTGCTTCTCAGGCTCTTCTCACGCTCCCCCCCGCTCCTCGGGCTCCCCTTGCTCCCCTCGCGCTCTGCCCCGCCCCTCGCACTCCCCCTGCTCCCCTCGCGCTCCCCCCCGCTTCTCGGGCTCCCCCCTGCTTCTCAGGCTCCTCTCGGGCTCCCCTTGCTCCCCTCGCGCTCCGCCCCGCCCCTCGCGCTCCCCCTGGTCCCCTCGCGCTCCCCCCCGCCCCCGCGCTCCCCCCCCGCTTCTCGGGCTCCCCTCGTGCTCCCCCCCGCTCCTCGGGCCCCCCTGCTCCCCTCACGCTCCCCCCCCGCCTCTCGCGCTCCCCTCGCACTCCGCCCCGCCCCTCGGGCTCCCCTCGCTCCCCCCCGCCCCTCGGGCTCCCTCTGCTCCCCTCCCGCTCCCCTCGCTCCCCCCCGCCCCTCCCGCTCCCCTCGCTCCCCCCCCCCGCGCTGTCCGAGCCGGCACGTGCGCGGTGCTCAAGCGTCACTGCCGCCGCAGTCCGTTGGCGAGCGGCGCATGCGCGGCGGCGGGGAAGCAAGATGGCGGCGAGCAGGGAGGGCGTTTTCGCTCGGCGGCGGCGGCGGCGGGTGAGTGCGGAGGTGGCGTGGAGTGAAGGATGTGGGGCCCCCGGGTGAGGCGAACGCATAGGTTCGGGGGGCGTCGGGCTGCATCCTGCCCGCTGCGGCCGTCGCTGCGTGGAGGCGGCGGTGCGGGGCGAGTGGGGGGGCGGGCTGGGACCCGGCGCCGCGCCGGGAGCGCGGGTGTGACTTTGCGTTTTGCGTGCGCGGCGTTTAGGGCGCCAGTTCGTTGGCAGCGCGGGCCGGGGCACGCGCTCGCCCCTGCGGAGGCGGCGCGGCGGAGCGGAGCGGGGGGGCAGGCGGGCCCCGGAGCAGGGTTGCGGCGCGGCGTCGGCCCTGTAGTGTTTCCAAACGGCTTACCCCGTAACGTACGATGCAAAGCGGTGTATTAAGACCTTTCCTTTGAGGGAAAGAAGGAAAAAGAAAGAAAGGGGGGAAAGAAAAAAAAAAAAACCACGGGAAAGAGAAAAAGAACGCGTGTAAATCGAAGTGTTTTGTTGGAAGCGAAATGCAATTTTCTGTCTTTGTTACAGAGGCGGAACCGACAATAGCAAATGCTGACAAAGAGCAAAGCCGGACGAGCGAGCGGTTTTTTGCGTTTACTCCCGAAGGGGCGGGCTGAAAGGAGGAAGCAAAAATGCAGCAGCGGACCCTCGATCTCCCCAGAAGCTGCGACAGTAGGAGGCGTTCTGGCCCGGGTAACCAAGGTAACTCTTGATGCGGAACGTTCGTTCTTTCGGCCTCCCTCCCGGAGGCAGCGCTGAGGACTAAGCGACCCGTTGCTGCCCTGCGCCTCTTGTTAACCGTAGCTGCCTTAGTTTTGCTTCGGTCGTTTGTATTTTGTTTTGTTATCGTACACGCGTACGTAGAAAAGGAAAGATAGGATATTTAATTTTTAGATTCGTTGCCACGGCTGAAGCTGAAGAGACAGAAAAACGTAAGCGAGCCGAAGTAATAAAATTAAAGGGAACCGAGCGAGAGCCGTCTCCGTCGCCCCGAAAGGGAAAGCCCGTTCCTCCCGGTGAGGAAGGTTCGCCGGTAATAGCGATCGGAATAACAGATGAGCGACATCTAACGGAAGGTGCGTACGCGTTACGGAAAGGACGCTGCGTCCATCCGTTTCCGTGCGCGTGACTCTCTGCATCTGTGAAGCGTCGTGCTTTAAGAGCTCCAAGATGGCAAATTCCCGTCTTCGGGGAACGGCGGTCAGGTGGCCAGAGAGAGAGGGAGAGGCAAGCGTGCGAATTGTAAAACGAAGAGGAAGGCTCATTTAGCGCGACCCCAGGTTAATTGCCTGGCAATGGTCTTTGGGGCAGCAGGAAGACGGCAGCTAGAAGAAAAGGTAAAGCCTTGCGGAATTAGGACTCCTTCCTTCTCGTGTAGTAGATCCGCTTTTGTGCTTAGAAACAACTTTGGATTGTTAATTTCTGCTGAGCTTTGAATACGTCACGTCACGGACTCTTAGGCGACACGGGGGAGTTCAGCTGCGCAGCCTGCCAGAGGAACGTCGCCCACGAGGCCTCGCTAGCCTTGAGGAGCTGTAGGCGCCGATGCACGTGGCTCGTTCTGTCGGGCGCGAAGAGGTTTGCTTTGGCTGCCGAAATTTCAGCTTGGCTTTGCGCCCTGTAGCGGTGGTATTTTTGTATTTCTAAATTGTGTTAATGCTAGGCGTTCGGCACATCGGGGAACGACTGTGTGCTGCCGTGAAGAACTGCAGGCTCCCGCCCTCAGCCCTTTCTCGGCAAGTTATCGGGTGTCGAGAGCGGCCGGGAGACTCCGAATGCCGGCGGAAAGGTTCTCTGCCCGCTCCTGACGAGGAGCCTTCGGCCGCGGGAAGGTCGGCGGCGTCCTTCCCGGACTCGTGAGTAATAAGCCGCGGTTCGCGGGCCGGCAGGGGAGGGGAGGGGAGGGGAGGGGAGGGGGGGGGGGAATAGCGCCTGGTAGCCCGGCGGCTCCGGCGTCGCCGTTGCTAGCGGGGCCCCGAGGTCCATGTGAAGCCTCAGCTGCCTGTCGGGAGCTTTGTTTTGGTGTGTTTACCTGGCAAAAGCAGCGAGGGAGGCCTCAAAGAAGAATTTTCGTGCCTAGGTGGGTAAGCTGCGACCCCAGCTGTCTTTGCCTTGCTTTGCCGCTTAGTGTCGTAACGGCGACTTGGGAGCCCGCGATAAAAACCGTTCCGGGGCCGAAGGGAGGCCCTGCGTTTGCCCCGCTTGGGAAACCGTCGTTAAAGCTTGGGGGGGGGGGCCGAGCTCCGAAAGGAGACTCTGCCGGTGACCTCGGTGGTCCGATTCGTTTGCAGGCTGACGTTCCGAGGGCCGGCGAGCGGAAGAGGAGCAGCTCAGCCCGTTCGGTTGATTTCGGCGATCCTGTTTTAAGGAAGCGCGTAAGTGCAGACGGGGTCTGGGAGGCTTTTCGCCCGAGACGGGAAAGAGCGAGGAAGACTGGAGAGCGTGGAAAAACTAGGTGCCGCGGGTACTGAAGCTGTTAAGGGCTGAGAGAATTTGGGCTTAAGCATCTGAAAGGGGCTGCTAACGCGCAAGGAGCGGTAAAATACCATCGCTGGACAGCAGGCTCCTTTCCGGCCCTCCGTCCCCCTCTGCAGCCTTCTCGTTCTGTTTGTTTCTGTTCCTCTTTTCTGGCTGGGCTGTGCAGCGATCCCGGAAGGACGTGTCTTTTGAGGTGTGCCTTTGCGAAGGTGGTTCGGCTGCCTGGGGGGATGGATCAAAGCCTTTGAGGCTCCCTCCGATCTGTTTCATTTCCTTTTGAATTTCTTCCTTTCTTTGCTTTCTCCTAGGGCGTCTGTCAGCTAACGAGTAAAGAAGATGGAACGGCCTGTCCGCAGAGGAGAACTGACGCACGGTAAACGTGAATACGCTAGACCTCCGCTACGTCACGGGCGTTTGTTTACGTCCGTGCGTTCCAATCTCTAGTTGCGCATTCGGGACGCGGCATCTGCCCGCTATCCGACTCCTCCGTGTAGCGTAGAAGGCGCTGTACAGCTGCCGGTCTCTACGGGAGGTTGTTAGTGAGAAGGAGAACGGTGTATTCCAGCTCGCGACCGCCAAACGGGCTCCTTTAGGTCCGCTTTCAGACTTGGGGCCTACTTCATCGGTCCGCTTGGACGTGGTTTCTTGGGGGGAACGCTAGTGCTTTCCCTGTGCTTTTCCTGCGTCGAAACCGGTAGTTTATAGGCCAGAGCGGTTATGCCGTACCTTCCTTTGAGAGGCGTTTCGTCCGCGTCTCGGGCTTCGGGGAAAATCAATTGGACGGAATTGCCGAAGGCGCGCCTTGAAATAGGCGGTAAATCTAGAAGCGTGTCTGAATCGCGAGGGGCTCGTAACTTGGTCTTTGTCCTCAACGTCTGCTTTTCTTTCGCTCTTATTGCAGGCTTCCCTCCAACGATCGGCGTCGCTGCGGCGTCTCGTGTTTCACGGGCAGCGGTCTCTGCTCAGTAAGGACGTGAGAACTCCTGCGCTCCCGGAGAGCCCGGGATCCCTGCTCCGGGCTGGTCATTTTAGGCCTTTGTGCGGAGCGTTCTTTCTAGCTACGCGCCCCGCGTGAGCCTCTCCTTCGGCCGTTTTCCCAAGGCGGCGGAAACGCTTCTGGGAAACGCCGTCGTTTCCGAAACGTTTCGCCGTGTCCTTGCCGGTAGGGGATACCGTGAGAGCGGGCAGAGGCGGCCGACGTCTGTGCGAGGAAAGAAGCGTGGCGCAAAGAAGGGACCTCTTTGGCCCGCCTGGTCCGCTTTAGAGAGTTTTCTTTTGGACCCGAAGATCGGGTCTGCGAGTGCCGCGCTCAGCGCACGCGTTTGTTCCCCCCCCCCCCGTTCTTTTAGCAAGACCGTGCGTGTCCTCGAGCTGTTTGTCCCGAGGGGGGAGTCGCTGCGGGAATTGCTGGGGAGGCCCTGACGGCGGGACGTGAAAAAGACGCCTTTGACCGCGTGCGTGCGGCCGAAGGAACGTCAGCCCAAGAATCCGAAGAAGACATGCCGCGTGCCAGCATCTCGTACCGTTTAATAATAAAAACCGAGCAGTCTGTCAAGCAAATAGCGCGGCTTGCTTTGGGCTGTTTATTTTGTTTAACGATCAGTAAAGGCGAGAGGTCGAAAGTTCTAAAGAAGAACGGCTGCTTCTTGGAACGCTTGCAAATTGTCCCGTTAAGTAGGTGGGTGGTTTTTTTGTTTTCGTTTTGTTTTTTTAAGTGCAGCCTCTGACTCTTTTTTGTCTGTGGAGTATTTTGCAACGATGTTCAAAGGAAAGCGCTGTTACTGAAGCCTCTAGGAGCAGCGGCTCGAGCACGACACGCGGCGACGCTGCGCCTCGCAGCAGGCGCTGTAAATAAGGGCAGATGAGCCGAGGCGAGGGTGGTGAAATGTCTGCAAAGGGCGGGCGGGGGGGCTCTGCAGCGGTGTGCGCGTGCCGGGGGCGGCCGCGCGCCCTGCTGCCCTCGGGGCGTCCAAAAAGCGGTACGGCACGATAAAGGGGGGCGCGCATGCGCACTGGGTTCCGCCGTGCTCACTGCTGCCACCCTGTGTCCAAAAATCGGTACTGCACCCTGTGGGGGGGGCGCGCGTGCGCACAGCGTTCCGCCGCGCTCACTGCTGCCACCCTGTGTCCAAAAAGCGGTACTGCACCCGGTGGGGGGGGCGCGCGTGCGCACTGGGTTCCTCCGTGCTCACTGCTGCCACCCTGTGTCCAAAAATCGGTACTGCACCCTGTGGGGGGGCTCGTGTGCGCACTGGGTTCCGCCGTGCTCACTGCTGCCACCCTGTGTCCAAAAAGCGGTACTGCACCCGGTGGGGGGGGCGCGCACGCGCACAGCGTTCCGCCGCGCTCACTGCTGCCACCCTGTGTCCAAAAAGCGGTACTGCACCCGGTGGGGGGGGCGCGCATGCGCAGACAGCCGGCGCGCACATGCTCAGTGCCGGTCGCCATGTTTGCTGCTGCTCTCCGCCGTTTCGGTAACGGGTAAGCGAATGGAGCGTGCTCGTCGCCCCTTCCCGGTGCTCTTGGAGCGGCCACGGGCTCGGGCAGCCTCGGGGCGCTCGCTGGGAGTCCCGGGCTGCCGCGGCGGGCTGCGGTTCGCACGCGTGAGCCGCCCGGCTGCAGCGCCGCGGCGCGAGCATGCCATTGCGGGTCTCGCCTCCCTTCGTGCTCCCCCCCGCCCCTCGGGCTCCCCGGCTCCCCCCCGCCCCTCGGGATTCCCCGCTCCACCCGCCCCTCGCGCTCCCCCCCGCTTCTCGGGCTCCCCTCGCGCTCCCCCCCCACCCCCGCGCTCCCCCCTGCTTCTCGGGCTCCCCTCGCGCTCCCCCCCCGCTCCTCGGGCTCCCCCTGCTCCCCTCGCGCTCCGCCCCGCCCCTCGCGCTCCCCCCCGCTTCTCGGGCTCCCCTCGCGCTCCCCCTGCTCCCCTCGCGCTCCCCCTGCTCCCCTCGCGCTCCCCCCCGCTTCTCGGGCTCCCCTCGCGCTCCCCCCCGCTTCTCGGGCTCCCCCCTGCTTCTCAGGCTCTTCTCACGCTCCCCCCCGCTCCTCGGGCTCCCCTTGCTCCCCTCGCGCTCTGCCCCGCCCCTCGCACTCCCCCTGCTCCCCTCGCGCTCCCCCCCGCTTCTCGGGCTCCCCCCTGCTTCTCAGGCTCCTCTCGGGCTCCCCTTGCTCCCCTCGCGCTCCGCCCCGCCCCTCGCGCTCCCCCTGGTCCCCTCGCGCTCCCCCCCGCCCCCGCGCTCCCCCCCCGCTTCTCGGGCTCCCCTCGTGCTCCCCCCCGCTCCTCGGGCCCCCCTGCTCCCCTCACGCTCCCCCCCCGCCTCTCGCGCTCCCCTCGCACTCCGCCCCGCCCCTCGGGCTCCCCTCGCTCCCCCCCGCCCCTCGGGCTCCCTCTGCTCCCCTCCCGCTCCCCTCGCTCCCCCCCGCCCCTCCCGCTCCCCTCGCTCCCCCCCCCCCGCGCTGTCCGAGCCGGCACGTGCGCGGTGCTCAAGCGTCACTGCCGCCGCAGTCCGTTGGCGAGCGGCGCATGCGCGGCGGCGGGGAAGCAAGATGGCGGCGAGCAGGGAGGGCGTTTTCGCTCGGCGGCGGCGGCGGCGGGTGAGTGCGGAGGTGGCGTGGAGTGAAGGATGTGGGGCCCCCGGGTGAGGCGAACGCATAGGTTCGGGGGGCGTCGGGCTGCATCCTGCCCGCTGCGGCCGTCGCTGCGTGGAGGCGGCGGTGCGGGGCGAGTGGGGGGGCGGGCTGGGACCCGGCGCCGCGCCGGGAGCGCGGGTGTGACTTTGCGTTTTGCGTGCGCGGCGTTTAGGGCGCCAGTTCGTTGGCAGCGCGGGCCGGGGCACGCGCTCGCCCCTGCGGAGGCGGCGCGGCGGAGCGGAGCGGGGGGGCAGGCGGGCCCCGGAGCAGGGTTGCGGCGCGGCGTCGGCCCTGTAGTGTTTCCAAACGGCTTACCCCGTAACGTACGATGCAAAGCGGTGTATTAAGACCTTTCCTTTGAGGGAAAGAAGGAAAAAGAAAGAAAGGGGGGAAAGAAAAAAAAAAAAACCACGGGAAAGAGAAAAAGAACGCGTGTAAATCGAAGTGTTTTGTTGGAAGCGAAATGCAATTTTCTGTCTTTGTTACAGAGGCGGAACCGACAATAGCAAATGCTGACAAAGAGCAAAGCCGGACGAGCGAGCGGTTTTTTGCGTTTACTCCCGAAGGGGCGGGCTGAAAGGAGGAAGCAAAAATGCAGCAGCGGACCCTCGATCTCCCCAGAAGCTGCGACAGTAGGAGGCGTTCTGGCCCGGGTAACCAAGGTAACTCTTGATGCGGAACGTTCGTTCTTTCGGCCTCCCTCCCGGAGGCAGCGCTGAGGACTAAGCGACCCGTTGCTGCCCTGCGCCTCTTGTTAACCGTAGCTGCCTTAGTTTTGCTTCGGTCGTTTGTATTTTGTTTTGTTATCGTACACGCGTACGTAGAAAAGGAAAGATAGGATATTTAATTTTTAGATTCGTTGCCACGGCTGAAGCTGAAGAGACAGAAAAACGTAAGCGAGCCGAAGTAATAAAATTAAAGGGAACCGAGCGAGAGCCGTCTCCGTCGCCCCGAAAGGGAAAGCCCGTTCCTCCCGGTGAGGAAGGTTCGCCGGTAATAGCGATCGGAATAACAGATGAGCGACATCTAACGGAAGGTGCGTACGCGTTACGGAAAGGACGCTGCGTCCATCCGTTTCCGTGCGCGTGACTCTCTGCATCTGTGAAGCGTCGTGCTTTAAGAGCTCCAAGACGGCAAATTCCCGTCTTCGGGGAACGGCGGTCAGGTGGCCAGAGAGAGAGGGAGAGGCAAGCGTGCGAATTGTAAAACGAAGAGGAAGGCTCATTTAGCGCGACCCCAGGTTAATTGCCTGGCAATGGTATTTGGGGCAGCAGGAAGACGGCAGCTCGAAGAAAAGGTAAAGCCTTGCGGAATTAGGACTCCTTCCTTCTCGTGTAGTAGATCCGCTTTTGTGCTTAGAAACAACTTTGGATTGTTAATTTCTGCTGAGCTTTGAATACGTCACGTCACGGACTCTTAGGCGACACGGGGGAGTTCAGCTGCGCAGCCTGCCAGAGGAACGTCGCCCACGAGGCCTCGCTAGCCTTGAGGAGCTGTAGGCGCCGATGCACGTGGCTCGTTCTGTCGGGCGCGCAGAGGTTTGCTTTGGCTGCCGAAATTTCAGCTTGGCTTTGCGCCCTGTAGCGGTGGTATTTTTGTATTTCTAAATTGTGTTAATGCTAGGCGTTCGGCACATCGGGGAACGACTGTGTGCTGCCGTGAAGAACTGCAGGCTCCCGCCCTCAGCCCTTTCTCGGCAAGTTATCGGGTGTCGAGAGCGGCCGGGAGACTCCGAATGCCGGCGGAAAGGTTCTCTGCCCGCTCCTGACGAGGAGCCTTCGGCCGCGGGAAGGTCGGCGGCGTCCTTCCCGGACTCGTGAGTAATAAGCCGCGGTTCGCGGGCCGGCAGGGCAGGGGAGGGGAGGGGAGGGGGGGGGGGGAATAGCGCCTGGTAGCCCGGCGGCTCCGGCGTCGCCGTTGCTAGCGGGGCCCCGAGGTCCATGTGAAGCCTCAGCTGCCTGTCGGGAGCTTTGTTTTGGTGTGTTTACCTGGCAAAAGCAGCGAGGGAGGCCTCAAAGAAGAATTTTCGTGCCTAGGTGGGTAAGCTGCGACCCCAGCTGTCTTTGCCTTGCTTTGCCGCTTAGTGTCGTAACGGCGACTTGGGAGCCCGCGATAAAAACCGTTCCGGGGCCGAAGGGAGGCCCTGCGTTTGCCCCGCTTGGGAAACCGTCGTTAAAGCTTGGGGGGGGGGGGCGAGCTCCGAAAGGAGACTCTGCCGGTGACCTCGGTGGTCCGATTCGTTTGCAGGCTGACGTTCCGAGGGCCGGCGAGCGGAAGAGGAGCAGCTCAGCCCGTTCGGTTGATTTCGGCGATCCTGTTTTAAGGAAGCGCGTAAGTGCAGACGGGGTCTGGGAGGCTTTTCGCCCGAGACGGGAAAGAGCGAGGAAGACTGGAGAGCGTGGAAAAACTAGGTGCCGCGGGTACTGAAGCTGTTAAGGGCTGAGAGAATTTGGGCTTAAGCATCTGAAAGGGGCTGCTAACGCGCAAGGAGCGGTAAGATACCATCGCTGGACAGCAGGCTCCTTTCCGGCCCTCCGTCCCCCTCTGCAGCCTTCTCGTTCTGTTTGTTTCTGTTCCTCTTTTCTGGCTGGGCTGTGCAGCGATCCCGGAAGGACGTGTCTTTTGAGGTGTGCCTTTGCGAAGGTGGTTCGGCTGCCTGGGGGGATGGATCAAAGCCTTTGAGGCTCCCTCCGATCTGTTTCATTTCCTTTTGAATTTCTTCCTTTCTTTGCTTTCTCCTAGGGCGTCTGTCAGCTAACGAGTAAAGAAGATGGAACGGCCTGTCCGCAGAGGAGAACTGACGCACGGTAAACGTGAATACGCTAGACCTCCGCTACGTCACGGGCGTTTGTTTACGTCCGTGCGTTCCAATCTCTAGTTGCGCATTCGGGACGCGGCATCTGCCCGCTATCCGACTCCTCCGTGTAGCGTAGAAGGCGCTGTACAGCTGCCGGTCTCTACGGGAGGTTGTTAGTGAGAAGGAGAACGGTGTATTCCAGCTCGCGACCGCCAAACGGGCTCCTTTAGGTCCGCTTTCAGACTTGGGGCCTACTTCATCGGTCCGCTTGGACGTGGTTTCTTGGGGGGAACGCTAGTGCTTTCCCTGTGCTTTTCCTGCGTCGAAACCGGTAGTTTATAGGCCAGAGCGGTTATGCCGTACCTTCCTTTGAGAGGCGTTTCGTCCGCGTCTCGGGCTTCGGGGAAAATCAATTGGACGGAATTGCCGAAGGCGCGCCTTGAAATAGGCGGTAAATCTAGAAGCGTGTCTGAATCGCGAGGGGCTCGTAACTTGGTCTTTGTCCTCAACGTCTGCTTTTCTTTCGCTCTTATTGCAGGCTTCCCTCCAACGATCGGCGTCGCTGCGGCGTCTCGTGTTTCACGGGCAGCGGTCTCTGCTCAGTAAGGACGTGAGAACTCCTGCGCTCCCGGAGAGCCCGGGATCCCTGCTCCGGGCTGGTCATTTTAGGCCTTTGTGCGGAGCGTTCTTTCTAGCTACGCGCCCCGCGTGAGCCTCTCCTTCGGCCGTTTTCCCAAGGCGGCGGAAACGCTTCTGGGAAACGCCGTCGTTTCCGAAACGTTTCGCCGTGTCCTTGCCGGTAGGGGATACCGTGAGAGCGGGCAGAGGCGGCCGACGTCTGTGCGAGGAAAGAAGCGTGGCGCAAAGAAGGGACCTCTTTGGCCCGCCTGGTCCGCTTTAGAGAGTTTTCTTTTGGACCCGAAGATCGGGTCTGCGAGTGCCGCGCTCAGCGCACGCGTTTGTTCCCCCCCCCCCCCCGTTCTTTTAGCAAGACCGTGCGTGTCCTCGAGCTGTTTGTCCCGAGGGGGGAGTCGCTGCGGGAATTGCTGGGGAGGCCCTGACGGCGGGACGTGAAAAAGACGCCTTTGACCGCGTGCGTGCGGCCGAAGGAACGTCAGCCCAAGAATCCGAAGAAGACATGCCGCGTGCCAGCATCTCGTACCGTTTAATAATAAAAACCGAGCAGTCTGTCAAGCAAATAGCGCGGCTTGCTTTGGGCTGTTTATTTTGTTTAACGATCAGTAAAGGCGAGAGGTCGAAAGTTCTAAAGAAGAACGGCTGCTTCTTGGAACGCTTGCAAATTGTCCCGTTAAGTAGGTGGGTGGTTTTTTTGTTTTCGTTTTGTTTTTTTAAGTGCAGCCTCTGACTCTTTTTTGTCTGTGGAGTATTTTGCAACGATGTTCAAAGGAAAGCGCTGTTACTGAAGCCTCTAGGAGCAGCGGCTCGAGCACGACACGCGGCGACGCTGCGCCTCGCAGCAGGCGCTGTAAATAAGGGCAGATGAGCCGAGGCGAGGGTGGTGAAATGTCTGCAAAGGGCGGGCGGGGGGGGCTCTGCAGCGGTGTGCGCGTGCCGGGGGCGGCCGCGCGCCCTGCTGCCCTCGGGGCGTCCAAAAAGCGGTACGGCACGATAAAGGGGGGCGCGCATGCGCACTGGGTTCCGCCGTGCTCACTGCTGCCACCCTGTGTCCAAAAATCGGTACTGCACCCTGTGGGGGGGGCGCGCGTGCGCACAGCGTTCCGCCGCGCTCACTGCTGCCACCCTGTGTCCAAAAAGCGGTACTGCACCCGGTGGGGGGGGCGCGCGTGCGCACTGGGTTCCGCCGTGCTCACTGCTGCCACCCTGTGTCCAAAAATCGGTACTGCACCCTGTGGGGGGGCTCGTGTGCGCACTGGGTTCCGCCGTGCTCACTGCTGCCACCCTGTGTCCAAAAAGCGGTACTGCACCCGGTGGGGGGGGCGCGCACGCGCACAGCGTTCCGCCGCGCTCACTGCTGCCACCCTGTGTCCAAAAAGCGGTACTGCACCCGGTGGGGGGGGCGCGCATGCGCAGACAGCCGGCGCGCACATGCTCAGTGCCGGTCGCCATGTTTGCTGCTGCTCTCCGCCGTTTCGGTAACGGGTAAGCGAATGGAGCGTGCTCGTCGCCCCTTCCCGGTGCTCTTGGAGCGGCCACGGGCTCGGGCAGCCTCGGGGCGCTCGCTGGGAGTCCCGGGCTGCCGCGGCGGGCTGCGGTTCGCACGCGTGAGCCGCCCGGCTGCAGCGCCGCGGCGCGAGCATGCCATTGCGGGTCTCGCCTCCCTTCGTGCTCCCCCCCGCCCCTCGGGCTCCCCGGCTCCCCCCCGCCCCTCGGGATTCCCCGCTCCACCCGCCCCTCGCGCTCCCCCCCGCTTCTCGGGCTCCCCTCGCGCTCCCCCCCACCCCCGCGCTCCCCCCTGCTTCTCGGGCTCCCCTCGCGCTCCCCCCCCGCTCCTCGGGCTCCCCCTGCTCCCCTCGCGCTCCCCCCCGCTTCTCGGGCTCCCCTCGCGCTCCCCCCCACCCCCGCGCTCCCCCCTGCTTCTCGGGCTCCCCTCGCGCTCCCCCCCCGCTCCTCGGGCTCCCCCTGCTCCCCTCGCGCTCCCCCCCGCTTCTCGGGCTCCCCTCGCGCTCCCCCTGCTCCCCTCGCGCTCCCCCTGCTCCCCTCGCGCTCCCCCTGCTCCCCTCGCGCTCCCCCCCGCTTCTCGGGCTCCCCTCGCGCTCCCCCCCGCTTCTCGGGCTCCCCCCTGCTTCTCAGGCTCTTCTCACGCTCCCCCCCGCTCCTCGGGCTCCCCTTGCTCCCCTCGCGCTCTGCCCCGCCCCTCGCACTCCCCCTGCTCCCCTCGCGCTCCCCCCCGCTTCTCGGGCTCCCCCCTGCTTCTCAGGCTCCTCTCGGGCTCCCCTTGCTCCCCTCGCGCTCCGCCCCGCCCCTCGCGCTCCCCCTGGTCCCCTCGCGCTCCCCCCCGCCCCCGCGCTCCCCCCCCGCTTCTCGGGCTCCCCTCGTGCTCCCCCCCGCTCCTCGGGCCCCCCTGCTCCCCTCACGCTCCCCCCCCGCCTCTCGCGCTCCCCTCGCACTCCGCCCCGCCCCTCGGGCTCCCCTCGCTCCCCCCCGCCCCTCGGGCTCCCTCTGCTCCCCTCCCGCTCCCCTCGCTCCCCCCCGCCCCTCGGGCTCCCTCTGCTCCCCTCCCGCTCCCCTCGCTCCCCCCCGCCCCTCCCGCTCCCCTCGCTCCCCCCCCCCCGCGCTGTCCGAGCCGGCACGTGCGCGGTGCTCAAGCGTCACTGCCGCCGCAGTCCGTTGGCGAGCGGCGCATGCGCGGCGGCGGGGAAGCAAGATGGCGGCGAGCAGGGAGGGCGTTTTCGCTCGGCGGCGGCGGCGGCGGGTGAGTGCGGAGGTGGCGTGGAGTGAAGGATGTGGGGCCCCCGGGTGAGGCGAACGCATAGGTTCGGGGGGCGTCGGGCTGCATCCTGCCCGCTGCGGCCGTCGCTGCGTGGAGGCGGCGGTGCGGGGCGAGTGGGGGGGCGGGCTGGGACCCGGCGCCGCGCCGGGAGCGCGGGTGTGACTTTGCGTTTTGCGTGCGTGGCGTTTAGGGCGCCAGTTCGTTGGCAGCGCGGGCCAGGGCACGCGCTCGCCCCTGCGGAGGCGGCGCGGCGGAGCGGAGCGGGGGGGCAGGCGGGCCCCGGAGCAGGGTTGCGGCGCGGCGTCGGCCCTGTAGTGTTTCCAAACGGCTTACCCCGTAACGTACGATGCAAAGCGGTGTATTAAGACCTTTCCTTTGAGGGAAAGAAGGAAAAAGAAAGAAAGGGGGGAAAGAAAAAAAAAAAAACCACGGGAAAGAGAAAAAGAACGCGTGTAAATCGAAGTGTTTTGTTGGAAGCGAAATGCAATTTTCTGTCTTTGTTACAGAGGCGGAACCGACAATAGCAAATGCTGACAAAGAGCAAAGCCGGACGAGCGAGCGGTTTTTTGCGTTTACTCCCGAAGGGGCGGGCTGAAAGGAGGAAGCAAAAATGCAGCAGCGGACCCTCGATCTCCCCAGAAGCTGCGACAGTAGGAGGCGTTCTGGCCCGGGTAACCAAGGTAACTCTTGATGCGGAACGTTCGTTCTTTCGGCCTCCCTCCCGGAGGCAGCGCTGAGGACTAAGCGACCCGTTGCTGCCCTGCGCCTCTTGTTAACCGTAGCTGCCTTAGTTTTGCTTCGGTCGTTTGTATTTTGTTTTGTTATCGTACACGCGTACGTAGAAAAGGAAAGATAGGATATTTAATTTTTAGATTCGTTGCCACGGCTGAAGCTGAAGAGACAGAAAAACGTAAGCGAGCCGAAGTAATAAAATTAAAGGGAACCGAGCGAGAGCCGTCTCCGTCGCCCCGAAAGGGAAAGCCCGTTCCTCCCGGTGAGGAAGGTTCGCCGGTAATAGCGATCGGAATAACAGATGAGCGACATCTAACGGAAGGTGCGTACGCGTTACGGAAAGGACGCTGCGTCCATCCGTTTCCGTGCGCGTGACTCTCTGCATCTGTGAAGCGTCGTGCTTTAAGAGCTCCAAGACGGCAAATTCCCGTCTTCGGGGAACGGCGGTCAGGTGGCCAGAGAGAGAGGGAGAGGCAAGCGTGCGAATTGTAAAACGAAGAGGAAGGCTCATTTAGCGCGACCCCAGGTTAATTGCCTGGCAATGGTATTTGGGGCAGCAGGAAGACGGCAGCTCGAAGAAAAGGTAAAGCCTTGCGGAATTAGGACTCCTTCCTTCTCGTGTAGTAGATCCGCTTTTGTGCTTAGAAACAACTTTGGATTGTTAATTTCTGCTGAGCTTTGAATACGTCACGTCACGGACTCTTAGGCGACACGGGGGAGTTCAGCTGCGCAGCCTGCCAGAGGAACGTCGCCCACGAGGCCTCGCTAGCCTTGAGGAGCTGTAGGCGCCGATGCACGTGGCTCGTTCTGTCGGGCGCGAAGAGGTTTGCTTTGGCTGCCGAAATTTCAGCTTGGCTTTGCGCCCTGTAGCGGTGGTATTTTTGTATTTCTAAATTGTGTTAATGCTAGGCGTTCGGCACATCGGGGAACGACTGTGTGCTGCCGTGAAGAACTGCAGGCTCCCGCCCTCAGCCCTTTCTCGGCAAGTTATCGGGTGTCGAGAGCGGCCGGGAGACTCCGAATGCCGGCGGAAAGGTTCTCTGCCCGCTCCTGACGAGGAGCCTTCGGCCGCGGGAAGGTCGGCGGCGTCCTTCCCGGACTCGTGAGTAATAAGCCGCGGTTCGCGGGCCGGCAGGGGAGGGGAGGGGAGGGGGGGGGGGGGGGAATAGCGCCTGGTAGCCCGGCGGCTCCGGCGTCGCCGTTGCTAGCGGGGCCCCGAGGTCCATGTGAAGCCTCAGCTGCCTGTCGGGAGCTTTGTTTTGGTGTGTTTACCTGGCAAAAGCAGCGAGGGAGGCCTCAAAGAAGAATTTTCGTGCCTAGGTGGGTAAGCTGCGACCCCAGCTGTCTTTGCCTTGCTTTGCCGCTTAGTGTCGTAACGGCGACTTGGGAGCC
Organism: Apteryx mantelli; assembly: GCF_036417845.1. Lineage (NCBI taxonomy): Eukaryota > Metazoa > Chordata > Aves > Apterygiformes > Apterygidae > Apteryx > Apteryx mantelli. Next base: position 233,785 of record NW_027118495.1, on the reverse strand, counting down.
CGCGATAAAAACCGTTCCGGGGCCGAAGGGAGGCCCTGCGTTTGCCCCGCTTGGGAAACCGTCGTTAAAGCTTGGGGGGGGGGGGCGAGCTCCGAAAGGAGACTCTGCCGGTGACCTCGGTGGTCCGATTCGTTTGCAGGCTGACGTTCCGAGGGCCGGCGAGCGGAAGAGGAGCAGCTCAGCCCGTTCGGTTGATTTCGGCGATCCTGTTTTAAGGAAGCGCGTAAGTGCAGACGGGGTCTGGGAGGCTTTTCGCCCGAGACGGGAAAGAGCGAGGAAGACTGGAGAGCGTGGAAAAACTAGGTGCCGCGGGTACTGAAGCTGTTAAGGGCTGAGAGAATTTGGGCTTAAGCATCTGAAAGGGGCTGCTAACGCGCAAGGAGCGGTAAAATACCATCGCTGGACAGCAGGCTCCTTTCCGGCCCTCCGTCCCCCTCTGCAGCCTTCTCGTTCTGTTTGTTTCTGTTCCTCTTTTCTGGCTGGGCTGTGCAGCGATCCCGGAAGGACGTGTCTTTTGAGGTGTGCCTTTGCGAAGGTGGTTCGGCTGCCTGGGGGGATGGATCAAAGCCTTTGAGGCTCCCTCCGATCTGTTTCATTTCCTTTTGAATTTCTTCCTTTCTTTGCTTTCTCCTAGGGCGTCTGTCAGCTAACGAGTAAAGAAGATGGAACGGCCTGTCCGCAGAGGAGAACTGACGCACGGTAAACGTGAATACGCTAGACCTCTGCTACGTCACGGGCGTTTGTTTACGTCCGTGCGTTCCAATCTCTAGTTGCGCATTCGGGACGCGGCATCTGCCCGCTATCCGACTCCTCCGTGTAGCGTAGAAGGCGCTGTACAGCTGCCGGTCTCTACGGGAGGTTGTTAGTGAGAAGGAGAACGGTGTATTCCAGCTCGCGACCGCCAAACGGGCTCCTTTAGGTCCGCTTTCAGACTTGGGGCCTACTTCATCGGTCCGCTTGGACGTGGTTTCTTGGGGGGAACGCTAGTGCTTTCCCTGTGCTTTTCCTGCGTCGAAACCGGTAGTTTATAGGCCAGAGCGGTTATGCCGTACCTTCCTTTGAGAGGCGTTTCGTCCGCGTCTCGGGCTTCGGGGAAAATCAATTGGACGGAATTGCCGAAGGCGCGCCTTGAAATAGGCGGTAAATCTAGAAGCGTGTCTGAATCGCGAGGGGCTCGTAACTTGGTCTTTGTCCTCAACGTCTGCTTTTCTTTCGCTCTTATTGCAGGCTTCCCTCCAACGATCGGCGTCGCTGCGGCGTCTCGTGTTTCACGGGCAGCGGTCTCTGCTCAGTAAGGACGTGAGAACTCCTGCGCTCCCGGAGAGCCCGGGATCCCTGCTCCGGGCTGGTCATTTTAGGCCTTTGTGCGGAGCGTTCTTTCTAGCTACGCGCCCCGCGTGAGCCTCTCCTTCGGCCGTTTTCCCAAGGCGGCGGAAACGCTTCTGGGAAACGCCGTCGTTTCCGAAACGTTTCGCCGTGTCCTTGCCGGTAGGGGATACCGTGAGAGCGGGCAGAGGCGGCCGACGTCTGTGCGAGGAAAGAAGCGTGGCGCAAAGAAGGGACCTCTTTGGCCCGCCTGGTCCGCTTTAGAGAGTTTTCTTTTGGACCCGAAGATCGGGTCTGCGAGTGCCGCGCTCAGCGCACGCGTTTGTTTCCCCCCCCCCCCCGTTCTTTTAGCAAGACCGTGCGTGTCCTCGAGCTGTTTGTCCCGAGGGGGGAGTCGCTGCGGGAATTGCTGGGGAGGCCCTGACGGCGGGACGTGAAAAAGACGCCTTTGACCGCGTGCGTGCGGCCGAAGGAACGTCGGCCCAAGAATCCGAATAAGACATGCCGCGTGCCAGCATCTCGTACCGTTTAATAATAAAAACCGAGCAGTCTGTCAAGCAAATAGCGCGGCTTGCTTTGGGCTGTTTATTTTGTTTAACGATCAGTAAAGGCGAGAGGTCGAAAGTTCTAAAGAAGAACGGCTGCTTCTTGGAACGCTTGCAAATTGTCCCGTTAAGTAGGTGGGTGGTTTTTTTGTTTTCGTTTTGTTTTTTTAAGTGCAGCCTCTGACTCTTTTTTGTCTGTGGAGTATTTTGCAACGATGTTCAAAGGAAAGCGCTGTTACTGAAGCCTCTAGGAGCAGCGGCTCGAGCACGACACGCGGCGACGCTGCGCCTCGCAGCAGGCGCTGTAAATAAGGGCAGATGAGCCGAGGCGAGGGTGGTGAAATGTCTGCAAAGGGCGGGCGGGGGGGCTCTGCAGCGGTGTGCGCGTGCCGGGGGCGGCCGCGCGCCCTGCTGCCCTCGGGGCGTCAAAAAAGCAGTACGGCACGGAAAGGGGGGCGCGCATGCGCACTGGGTTCCGCCGTGCTCACTGCTGCCACCCTGTGTCCAAAAATCGGTACTGCACCCTGTGGGGGGGCTCGTGTGCGCACTGGGTTCCGCCGTGCTCACTGCTGCCACCCTGTGTCCAAAAAGCGGTACTGCACCCGGTGGGGGGGGCGCGCACGCGCACAGCGTTCCGCCGCGCTCACTGCTGCCACCCTGTGTCCAAAAAGCGGTACTGCACCCGGTGGGGGGGGCGCGCATGCGCAGACAGCCGGCGCGCACATGCTCAGTGCCGGTCGCCATGTTTGCTGCTGCTCTCCGCCGTTTCGGTAACGGGTAAGCGAATGGAGCGTGCTCGTCGCCCCTTCCCGGTGCTCTTGGAGCGGCCACGGGCTCGGGCAGCCTCGGGGCGCTCGCTGGGAGTCCCGGGCTGCCGCGGCGGGCTGCGGTTCGCACGCGTGAGCCGCCCGGCTGCAGCGCCGCGGCGCGAGCATGCCATTGCGGGTCTCGCCTCCCTTCGTGCTCCCCCCCGCCCCTCGGGCTCCCCGGCTCGCCCCCGCCCCTCGGGATTCCCCGCTCCACCCGCCCCTCGCGCTCCCCCCCGCTTCTCGGGCTCCCCTCGCGCTCCCCCCCACCCCCGCGCTCCCCCCTGCTTCTCGGGCTCCCCTCGCGCTCCCCCCCCGCTCCTCGGGCTCCCCCTGCTCCCCTCGCGCTCCGCCCCGCCCCTCGCGCTCCCCTCGCGCTCCCCCTGCTCCCCTCGCGCTCCCCCTGCTCCCCTCGGGCTCCCCCTGCTCCCCTCGCGCTCCCCCTGCTCCCCTCGCGCTCCGCCCCGCCCCTCGGGCTCCCCCTGCTCCCCTCGCGCTCCCCCCTGCTTCTCGGGCTCCCCTCGCGCTCCCCCCCGCTTCTCGGGCTCCCCCCTGCTTCTCAGGCTCTTCTCACGCTCCCCCCCGCTCCTCGGGCTCCCCTTGCTCCCCTCGCGCTCTGCCCCGCCCCTCGCACTCCCCCTGCTCCCCTCGCGCTCCCCCCCGCTTCTCGGGCTCCCCCCTGCTTCTCAGGCTTCTCTCGGGCTCCCCTTGCTCCCCTCGCGCTCCGCCCCGCCCCTCGCGCTCCCCCTGGTCCCCTCGCGCTCCCCCCCGCCCCCGCGCTCCCCCCCCGCTTCTCGGGCTCCCCTCGTGCTCCCCCCCGCTCCTCGGGCCCCCCTGCTCCCCTCACGCTCCCCCCCCGCCTCTCGCGCTCCCCTCGCACTCCGCCCCGCCCCTCGGGCTCCCCTCGCTCCCCCCCGCCCCTCGGGCTCCCTCTGCTCCCCTCCCGCTCCCCTCGCTCCCCCCCGCCCCTCCCGCTCCCCTCGCTCCCCCCCCCCCGCGCTGTCCGAGCCGGCACGTGCGCGGTGCTCAAGCGTCACTGCCGCCGCAGTCCGTTGGCGAGCGGCGCATGCGCGGCGGCGGGGAAGCAAGATGGCGGCGAGCAGGGAGGGCGTTTTCGCTCGGCGGCGGCGGCGGGTGAGTGCGGAGGTGGCGTGGAGTGAAGGATGTGGGGCCCCCGGGTGAGGCGAACGCATAGGTTCGGGGGGCGTCGGGCTGCATCCTGCCCGCTGCGGCCGTCGCTGCGTGGAGGCGGCGGTGCGGGGCGAGTGGGGGGGCGGGCTGGGACCCGGCGCCGCGCCGGGAGCGCGGGTGTGACTTTGCGTTTTGCGTGCGCGGCGTTTAGGGCGCCAGTTCGTTGGCAGCGCGGGCCGGGGCACGCGCTCGCCCCTGCGGAGGCGGCGCGGCGGAGCGGAGCGGGGGGGCAGGCGGGCCCCGGAGCAGGGTTGCGGCGCGGCGTCGGCCCTGTAGTGTTTCCAAACGGCTTACCCCGTAACGTACGATGCAAAGCGGTGTATTAAGACCTTTCCTTTGAGGGAAAGAAGGAAAAAGAAAGAAAGGGGGGAAAGAAAAAAAAAAAAACCACGGGAAAGAGAAAAAGAACGCGTGTAAATCGAAGTGTTTTGTTGGAAGCGAAATGCAATTTTCTGTCTTTGTTACAGAGGCGGAACCGACAATAGCAAATGCTGACAAAGAGCAAAGCCGGACGAGCGAGCGGTTTTTTGCGTTTACTCCCGAAGGGGCGGGCTGAAAGGAGGAAGCAAAAATGCAGCAGCGGACCCTCGATCTCCCCAGAAGCTGCGACAGTAGGAGGCGTTCTGGCCCGGGTAACCAAGGTAACTCTTGATGCGGAACGTTCGTTCTTTCGGCCTCCCTCCCGGAGGCAGCGCTGAGGACTAAGCGACCCGTTGCTGCCCTGCGCCTCTTGTTAACCGTAGCTGCCTTAGTTTTGCTTCGGTCGTTTGTATTTTGTTTTGTTATCGTACACGCGTACGTAGAAAAGGAAAGATAGGATATTTAATTTTTAGATTCGTTGCCACGGCTGAAGCTGAAGAGACAGAAAAACGTAAGCGAGCCGAAGTAATAAAATTAAAGGGAACCGAGCGAGAGCCGTCTCCGTCGCCCCGAAAGGGAAAGCCCGTTCCTCCCGGTGAGGAAGGTTCGCCGGTAATAGCGATCGGAATAACAGATGAGCGACATCTAACGGAAGGTGCGTACGCGTTACGGAAAGGACGCTGCGTCCATCCGTTTCCGTGCGCGTGACTCTCTGCATCTGTGAAGCGTCGTGCTTTAAGAGCTCCAAGACGGCAAATTCCCGTCTTCGGGGAACGGCGGTCAGGTGGCCAGAGAGAGAGGGAGAGGCAAGCGTGCGAATTGTAAAACGAAGAGGAAGGCTCATTTAGCGCGACCCCAGGTTAATTGCCTGGCAATGGTCTTTGGGGCAGCAGGAAGACGGCAGCTCGAAGAAAAGGTAAAGCCTTGCGGAATTAGGACTCCTTCCTTCTCGTGTAGTAGATCCGCTTTTGTGCTTAGAAACAACTTTGGATTGTTAATTTCTGCTGAGCTTTGAATACGTCACGTCACGGACTCTTAGGCGACACGGGGGAGTTCAGCTGCGCAGCCTGCCAGAGGAACGTCGCCCACGAGGCCTCGCTAGCCTTGAGGAGCTGTAGGCGCCGATGCACGTGGCTCGTTCTGTCGGGCGCGAAGAGGTTTGCTTTGGCTGCCGAAATTTCAGCTTGGCTTTGCGCCCTGTAGCGGTGGTATTTTTGTATTTCTAAATTGTGTTAATGCTAGGCGTTCGGCACATCGGGGAACGATTGTGTGCTGCCGTGAAGAACTGCAGGCTCCCGCCCTCAGCCCTTTCTCGGCAAGTTATCGGGTGTCGAGAGCGGCCGGGAGACTCCGAATGCCGGCGGAAAGGTTCTCTGCCCGCTCCTGACGAGGAGCCTTCGGCCGCGGGAAGGTCGGCGGCGTCCTTCCCGGACTCGTGAGTAATAAGCCGCGGTTCGCGGGCCGGCAGGGCAGGGGAGGGGAGGGGAGGGGGGTGGGAATAGCGCCTGGTAGCCCGGCGGCTCCGGCGTCGCCGTTGCTAGCGGGGCCCCGAGGTCCATGTGAAGCCTCAGCTGCCTGTCGGGAGCTTTGTTTTGGTGTGTTTACCTGGCAAAAGCAGCGAGGGAGGCCTCAAAGAAGAATTTTCGTGCCTAGGTGGGTAAGCTGCGACCCCAGCTGTCTTTGCCTTGCTTTGCCGCTTAGTGTCGTAACGGCGACTTGGGAGCCCGCGATAAAAACCGTTCCGGGGCCGAAGGGAGGCCCTGCGTTTGCCCCGCTTGGGAAACCGTCGTTAAAGCTTGGGGGGGGGGGCCGAGCTCCGAAAGGAGACTCTGCCGGTGACCTCGGTGGTCCGATTCGTTTGCAGGCTGACGTTCCGAGGGCCGGCGAGCGGAAGAGGAGCAGCTCAGCCCGTTCGGTTGATTTCGGCGATCCTGTTTTAAGGAAGCGCGTAAGTGCAGACGGGGTCTGGGAGGCTTTTCGCCCGAGACGGGAAAGAGCGAGGAAGACTGGAGAGCGTGGAAAAACTAGGTGCCGCGGGTACTGAAGCTGTTAAGGGCTGAGAGAATTTGGGCTTAAGCATCTGAAAGGGGCTGCTAACGCGCAAGGAGCGGTAAAATACCATCGCTGGACAGCAGGCTCCTTTCCGGCCCTCCGTCCCCCTCTGCAGCCTTCTCGTTCTGTTTGTTTCTGTTCCTCTTTTCTGGCTGGGCTGTGCAGCGATCCCGGAAGGACGTGTCTTTTGAGGTGTGCCTTTGCGAAGGTGGTTCGGCTGCCTGGGGGGATGGATCAAAGCCTTTGAGGCTCCCTCCGATCTGTTTCATTTCCTTTTGAATTTCTTCCTTTCTTTGCTTTCTCCTAGGGCGTCTGTCAGCTAACGAGTAAAGAAGATGGAACGGCCTGTCCGCAGAGGAGAACTGACGCACGGTAAACGTGAATACGCTAGACCTCCGCTACGTCACGGGCGTTTGTTTACGTCCGTGCGTTCCAATCTCTAGTTGCGCATTCGGGACGCGGCATCTGCCCGCTATCCGACTCCTCCGTGTAGCGTAGAAGGCGCTGTACAGCTGCCGGTCTCTACGGGAGGTTGTTAGTGAGAAGGAGAACGGTGTATTCCAGCTCGCGACCGCCAAACGGGCTCCTTTAGGTCCGCTTTCAGACTTGGGGCCTACTTCATCGGTCCGCTTGGACGTGGTTTCTTGGGGGGAACGCTAGTGCTTTCCCTGTGCTTTTCCTGCGTCGAAACCGGTAGTTTATAGGCCAGAGCGGTTATGCCGTACCTTCCTTTGAGAGGCGTTTCGTCCGCGTCTCGGGCTTCGGGGAAAATCAATTGGACGGAATTGCCGAAGGCGCGCCTTGAAATAGGCGGTAAATCTAGAAGCGTGTCTGAATCGCGAGGGGCTCGTAACTTGGTCTTTGTCCTCAACGTCTGCTTTTCTTTCGCTCTTATTGCAGGCTTCCCTCCAACGATCGGCGTCGCTGCGGCGTCTCGTGTTTCACGGGCAGCGGTCTCTGCTCAGTAAGGACGTGAGAACTCCTGCGCTCCCGGAGAGCCCGGGATCCCTGCTCCGGGCTGGTCATTTTAGGCCTTTGTGCGGAGCGTTCTTTCTAGCTACGCGCCCCGCGTGAGCCTCTCCTTCGGCCGTTTTCCCAAGGCGGCGGAAACGCTTCTGGGAAACGCCGTCGTTTCCGAAACGTTTCGCCGTGTCCTTGCCGGTAGGGGATACCGTGAGAGCGGGCAGAGGCGGCCGACGTCTGTGCGAGGAAAGAAGCGTGGCGCAAAGAAGGGACCTCTTTGGCCCGCCTGGTCCGCTTTAGAGAGTTTTCTTTTGGACCCGAAGATCGGGTCTGCGAGTGCCGCGCTCAGCGCACGCGTTTGTTTCCCCCCCCCCCCCGTTCTTTTAGCAAGACCGTGCGTGTCCTCGAGCTGTTTGTCCCGAGGGGGGAGTCGCTGCGGGAATTGCTGGGGAGGCCCTGACGGCGGGACGTGAAAAAGACGCCTTTGACCGCGTGCGTGCGGCCGAAGGAACGTCGGCCCAAGAATCCGAATAAGACATGCCGCGTGCCAGCATCTCGTACCGTTTAATAATAAAAACCGAGCAGTCTGTCAAGCAAATAGCGCGGCTTGCTTTGGGCTGTTTATTTTGTTTAACGATCAGTAAAGGCGAGAGGTCGAAAGTTCTAAAGAAGAACGGCTGCTTCTTGGAACGCTTGCAAATTGTCCCGTTAAGTAGGTGGGTGGTTTTTTTGTTTTCGTTTTGTTTTTTTAAGTGCAGCCTCTGACTCTTTTTTGTCTGTGGAGTATTTTGCAACGATGTTCAAAGGAAAGCGCTGTTACTGAAGCCTCTAGGAGCAGCGGCTCGAGCACGACACGCGGCGACGCTGCGCCTCGCAGCAGGCGCTGTAAATAAGGGCAGATGAGCCGAGGCGAGGGTGGTGAAATGTCTGCAAAGGGCGGGCGGGGGGGCTCTGCAGCGGTGTGCGCGTGCCGGGGGCGGCCGCGCGCCCTGCTGCCCTCGGGGCGTCAAAAAAGCAGTACGGCACGGAAAGGGGGGCGCGCATGCGCACTGGGTTCCGCCGTGCTCACTGCTGCCACCCTGTGTCCAAAAATCGGTACTGCACCCTGTGGGGGGGCTCGTGTGCGCACTGGGTTCCGCCGTGCTCACTGCTGCCACCCTGTGTCCAAAAAGCGGTACTGCACCCGGTGGGGGGGGCGCGCACGCGCACAGCGTTCCGCCGCGCTCACTGCTGCCACCCTGTGTCCAAAAAGCGGTACTGCACCCGGTGGGGGGGGCGCGCATGCGCAGACAGCCGGCGCGCACATGCTCAGTGCCGGTCGCCATGTTTGCTGCTGCTCTCCGCCGTTTCGGTAACGGGTAAGCGAATGGAGCGTGCTCGTCGCCCCTTCCCGGTGCTCTTGGAGCGGCCACGGGCTCGGGCAGCCTCGGGGCGCTCGCTGGGAGTCCCGGGCTGCCGCGGCGGGCTGCGGTTCGCACGCGTGAGCCGCCCGGCTGCAGCGCCGCGGCGCGAGCATGCCATTGCGGGTCTCGCCTCCCTTCGTGCTCCCCCCCGCCCCTCGGGCTCCCCGGCTCGCCCCCGCCCCTCGGGATTCCCCGCTCCACCCGCCCCTCGCGCTCCCCCCCGCTTCTCGGGCTCCCCTCGCGCTCCCCCCCACCCCCGCGCTCCCCCCTGCTTCTCGGGCTCCCCTCGCGCTCCCCCCCCGCTCCTCGGGCTCCCCCTGCTCCCCTCGCGCTCCGCCCCGCCCCTCGCGCTCCCCTCGCGCTCCCCCTGCTCCCCTCGCGCTCCCCCTGCTCCCCTCGGGCTCCCCCTGCTCCCCTCGCGCTCCCCCTGCTCCCCTCGCGCTCCGCCCCGCCCCTCGGGCTCCCCCTGCTCCCCTCGCGCTCCCCCCTGCTTCTCGGGCTCCCCTCGCGCTCCCCCCCGCTTCTCGGGCTCCCCCCTGCTTCTCAGGCTCTTCTCACGCTCCCCCCCGCTCCTCGGGCTCCCCTTGCTCCCCTCGCGCTCTGCCCCGCCCCTCGCACTCCCCCTGCTCCCCTCGCGCTCCCCCCCGCTTCTCGGGCTCCCCCCTGCTTCTCAGGCTTCTCTCGGGCTCCCCTTGCTCCCCTCGCGCTCCGCCCCGCCCCTCGCGCTCCCCCTGGTCCCCTCGCGCTCCCCCCCGCCCCCGCGCTCCCCCCCCGCTTCTCGGGCTCCCCTCGTGCTCCCCCCCGCTCCTCGGGCCCCCCTGCTCCCCTCACGCTCCCCCCCCGCCTCTCGCGCTCCCCTCGCACTCCGCCCCGCCCCTCGGGCTCCCCTCGCTCCCCCCCGCCCCTCGGGCTCCCTCTGCTCCCCTCCCGCTCCCCTCGCTCCCCCCCGCCCCTCCCGCTCCCCTCGCTCCCCCCCCCCCGCGCTGTCCGAGCCGGCACGTGCGCGGTGCTCAAGCGTCACTGCCGCCGCAGTCCGTTGGCGAGCGGCGCATGCGCGGCGGCGGGGAAGCAAGATGGCGGCGAGCAGGGAGGGCGTTTTCGCTCGGCGGCGGCGGCGGGTGAGTGCGGAGGTGGCGTGGAGTGAAGGATGTGGGGCCCCCGGGTGAGGCGAACGCATAGGTTCGGGGGGCGTCGGGCTGCATCCTGCCCGCTGCGGCCGTCGCTGCGTGGAGGCGGCGGTGCGGGGCGAGTGGGGGGGCGGGCTGGGACCCGGCGCCGCGCCGGGAGCGCGGGTGTGACTTTGCGTTTTGCGTGCGCGGCGTTTAGGGCGCCAGTTCGTTGGCAGCGCGGGCCGGGGCACGCGCTCGCCCCTGCGGAGGCGGCGCGGCGGAGCGGAGCGGGGGGGCAGGCGGGCCCCGGAGCAGGGTTGCGGCGCGGCGTCGGCCCTGTAGTGTTTCCAAACGGCTTACCCCGTAACGTACGATGCAAAGCGGTGTATTAAGACCTTTCCTTTGAGGGAAAGAAGGAAAAAGAAAGAAAGGGGGGAAAGAAAAAAAAAAAAACCACGGGAAAGAGAAAAAGAACGCGTGTAAATCGAAGTGTTTTGTTGGAAGCGAAATGCAATTTTCTGTCTTTGTTACAGAGGCGGAACCGACAATAGCAAATGCTGACAAAGAGCAAAGCCGGACGAGCGAGCGGTTTTTTGCGTTTACTCCCGAAGGGGCGGGCTGAAAGGAGGAAGCAAAAATGCAGCAGCGGACCCTCGATCTCCCCAGAAGCTGCGACAGTAGGAGGCGTTCTGGCCCGGGTAACCAAGGTAACTCTTGATGCGGAACGTTCGTTCTTTCGGCCTCCCTCCCGGAGGCAGCGCTGAGGACTAAGCGACCCGTTGCTGCCCTGCGCCTCTTGTTAACCGTAGCTGCCTTAGTTTTGCTTCGGTCGTTTGTATTTTGTTTTGTTATCGTACACGCGTACGTAGAAAAGGAAAGATAGGATATTTAATTTTTAGATTCGTTGCCACGGCTGAAGCTGAAGAGACAGAAAAACGTAAGCGAGCCGAAGTAATAAAATTAAAGGGAACCGAGCGAGAGCCGTCTCCGTCGCCCCGAAAGGGAAAGCCCGTTCCTCCCGGTGAGGAAGGTTCGCCGGTAATAGCGATCGGAATAACAGATGAGCGACATCTAACGGAAGGTGCGTACGCGTTACGGAAAGGACGCTGCGTCCATCCGTTTCCGTGCGCGTGACTCTCTGCATCTGTGAAGCGTCGTGCTTTAAGAGCTCCAAGACGGCAAATTCCCGTCTTCGGGGAACGGCGGTCAGGTGGCCAGAGAGAGAGGGAGAGGCAAGCGTGCGAATTGTAAAACGAAGAGGAAGGCTCATTTAGCGCGACCCCAGGTTAATTGCCTGGCAATGGTCTTTGGGGCAGCAGGAAGACGGCAGCTCGAAGAAAAGGTAAAGCCTTGCGGAATTAGGACTCCTTCCTTCTCGTGTAGTAGATCCGCTTTTGTGCTTAGAAACAACTTTGGATTGTTAATTTCTGCTGAGCTTTGAATACGTCACGTCACGGACTCTTAGGCGACACGGGGGAGTTCAGCTGCGCAGCCTGCCAGAGGAACGTCGCCCACGAGGCCTCGCTAGCCTTGAGGAGCTGTAGGCGCCGATGCACGTGGCTCGTTCTGTCGGGCGCGAAGAGGTTTGCTTTGGCTGCCGAAATTTCAGCTTGGCTTTGCGCCCTGTAGCGGTGGTATTTTTGTATTTCTAAATTGTGTTAATGCTAGGCGTTCGGCACATCGGGGAACGATTGTGTGCTGCCGTGAAGAACTGCAGGCTCCCGCCCTCAGCCCTTTCTCGGCAAGTTATCGGGTGTCGAGAGCGGCCGGGAGACTCCGAATGCCGGCGGAAAGGTTCTCTGCCCGCTCCTGACGAGGAGCCTTCGGCCGCGGGAAGGTCGGCGGCGTCCTTCCCGGACTCGTGAGTAATAAGCCGCGGTTCGCGGGCCGGCAGGGCAGGGGAGGGGAGGGGAGGGGGGTGGGAATAGCGCCTGGTAGCCCGGCGGCTCCGGCGTCGCCGTTGCTAGCGGGGCCCCGAGGTCCATGTGAAGCCTCAGCTGCCTGTCGGGAGCTTTGTTTTGGTGTGTTTACCTGGCAAAAGCAGCGAGGGAGGCCTCAAAGAAGAATTTTCGTGCCTAGGTGGGTAAGCTGCGACCCCAGCTGTCTTTGCCTTGCTTTGCCGCTTAGTGTCGTAACGGCGACTTGGGAGCCCGCGATAAAAACCGTTCCGGGGCCGAAGGGAGGCCCTGCGTTTGCCCCGCTTGGGAAACCGTCGTTAAAGCTTGGGGGGGGGGGCCGAGCTCCGAAAGGAGACTCTGCCGGTGACCTCGGTGGTCCGATTCGTTTGCAGGCTGACGTTCCGAGGGCCGGCGAGCGGAAGAGGAGCAGCTCAGCCCGTTCGGTTGATTTCGGCGATCCTGTTTTAAGGAAGCGCGTAAGTGCAGACGGGGTCTGGGAGGCTTTTCGCCCGAGACGGGAAAGAGCGAGGAAGACTGGAGAGCGTGGAAAAACTAGGTGCCGCGGGTACTGAAGCTGTTAAGGGCTGAGAGAATTTGGGCTTAAGCATCTGAAAGGGGCTGCTAACGCGCAAGGAGCGGTAAAATACCATCGCTGGACAGCAGGCTCCTTTCCGGCCCTCCGTCCCCCTCTGCAGCCTTCTCGTTCTGTTTGTTTCTGTTCCTCTTTTCTGGCTGGGCTGTGCAGCGATCCCGGAAGGACGTGTCTTTTGAGGTGTGCCTTTGCGAAGGTGGTTCGGCTGCCTGGGGGGATGGATCAAAGCCTTTGAGGCTCCCTCCGATCTGTTTCATTTCCTTTTGAATTTCTTCCTTTCTTTGCTTTCTCCTAGGGCGTCTGTCAGCTAACGAGTAAAGAAGATGGAACGGCCTGTCCGCAGAGGAGAACTGACGCACGGTAAACGTGAATACGCTAGACCTCCGCTACGTCACGGGCGTTTGTTTACGTCCGTGCGTTCCAATCTCTAGTTGCGCATTCGGGACGCGGCATCTGCCCGCTATCCGACTCCTCCGTGTAGCGTAGAAGGCGCTGTACAGCTGCCGGTCTCTACGGGAGGTTGTTAGTGAGAAGGAGAACGGTGTATTCCAGCTCGCGACCGCCAAACGGGCTCCTTTAGGTCCGCTTTCAGACTTGGGGCCTACTTCATCGGTCCGCTTGGACGTGGTTTCTTGGGGGGAACGCTAGTGCTTTCCCTGTGCTTTTCCTGCGTCGAAACCGGTAGTTTATAGGCCAGAGCGGTTATGCCGTACCTTCCTTTGAGAGGCGTTTCGTCCGCGTCTCGGGCTTCGGGGAAAATCAATTGGACGGAATTGCCGAAGGCGCGCCTTGAAATAGGCGGTAAATCTAGAAGCGTGTCTGAATCGCGAGGGGCTCGTAACTTGGTCTTTGTCCTCAACGTCTGCTTTTCTTTCGCTCTTATTGCAGGCTTCCCTCCAACGATCGGCGTCGCTGCGGCGTCTCGTGTTTCACGGGCAGCGGTCTCTGCTCAGTAAGGACGTGAGAACTCCTGCGCTCCCGGAGAGCCCGGGATCCCTGCTCCGGGCTGGTCATTTTAGGCCTTTGTGCGGAGCGTTCTTTCTAGCTACGCGCCCCGCGTGAGCCTCTCCTTCGGCCGTTTTCCCAAGGCGGCGGAAACGCTTCTGGGAAACGCCGTCGTTTCCGAAACGTTTCGCCGTGTCCTTGCCGGTAGGGGATACCGTGAGAGCGGGCAGAGGCGGCCGACGTCTGTGCGAGGAAAGAAGCGTGGCGCAAAGAAGGGACCTCTTTGGCCCGCCTGGTCCGCTTTAGAGAGTTTTCTTTTGGACCCGAAGATCGGGTCTGCGAGTGCCGCGCTCAGCGCACGCGTTTGTTTCCCCCCCCCCCCCGTTCTTTTAGCAAGACCGTGCGTGTCCTCGAGCTGTTTGTCCCGAGGGGGGAGTCGCTGCGGGAATTGCTGGGGAGGCCCTGACGGCGGGACGTGAAAAAGACGCCTTTGACCGCGTGCGTGCGGCCGAAGGAACGTCGGCCCAAGAATCCGAATAAGACATGCCGCGTGCCAGCATCTCGTACCGTTTAATAATAAAAACCGAGCAGTCTGTCAAGCAAATAGCGCGGCTTGCTTTGGGCTGTTTATTTTGTTTAACGATCAGTAAAGGCGAGAGGTCGAAAGTTCTAAAGAAGAACGGCTGCTTCTTGGAACGCTTGCAAATTGTCCCGTTAAGTAGGTGGGTGGTTTTTTTGTTTTCGTTTTGTTTTTTTAAGTGCAGCCTCTGACTCTTTTTTGTCTGTGGAGTATTTTGCAACGATGTTCAAAGGAAAGCGCTGTTACTGAAGCCTCTAGGAGCAGCGGCTCGAGCACGACACGCGGCGACGCTGCGCCTCGCAGCAGGCGCTGTAAATAAGGGCAGATGAGCCGAGGCGAGGGTGGTGAAATGTCTGCAAAGGGCGGGCGGGGGGGCTCTGCAGCGGTGTGCGCGTGCCGGGGGCGGCCGCGCGCCCTGCTGCCCTCGGGGCGTCAAAAAAGCAGTACGGCACGGAAAGGGGGGCGCGCATGCGCACTGGGTTCCGCCGTGCTCACTGCTGCCACCCTGTGTCCAAAAATCGGTACTGCACCCTGTGGGGGGGCTCGTGTGCGCACTGGGTTCCGCCGTGCTCACTGCTGCCACCCTGTGTCCAAAAAGCGGTACTGCACCCGGTGGGGGGGGCGCGCACGCGCACAGCGTTCCGCCGCGCTCACTGCTGCCACCCTGTGTCCAAAAAGCGGTACTGCACCCGGTGGGGGGGGCGCGCATGCGCAGACAGCCGGCGCGCACATGCTCAGTGCCGGTCGCCATGTTTGCTGCTGCTCTCCGCCGTTTCGGTAACGGGTAAGCGAATGGAGCGTGCTCGTCGCCCCTTCCCGGTGCTCTTGGAGCGGCCACGGGCTCGGGCAGCCTCGGGGCGCTCGCTGGGAGTCCCGGGCTGCCGCGGCGGGCTGCGGTTCGCACGCGTGAGCCGCCCGGCTGCAGCGCCGCGGCGCGAGCATGCCATTGCGGGTCTCGCCTCCCTTCGTGCTCCCCCCCGCCCCTCGGGCTCCCCGGCTCGCCCCCGCCCCTCGGGATTCCCCGCTCCACCCGCCCCTCGCGCTCCCCCCCGCTTCTCGGGCTCCCCTCGCGCTCCCCCCCACCCCCGCGCTCCCCCCTGCTTCTCGGGCTCCCCTCGCGCTCCCCCCCCGCTCCTCGGGCTCCCCCTGCTCCCCTCGCGCTCCGCCCCGCCCCTCGCGCTCCCCTCGCGCTCCCCCTGCTCCCCTCGCGCTCCCCCTGCTCCCCTCGGGCTCCCCCTGCTCCCCTCGCGCTCCCCCTGCTCCCCTCGCGCTCCGCCCCGCCCCTCGGGCTCCCCCTGCTCCCCTCGCGCTCCCCCCTGCTTCTCGGGCTCCCCTCGCGCTCCCCCCCGCTTCTCGGGCTCCCCCCTGCTTCTCAGGCTCTTCTCACGCTCCCCCCCGCTCCTCGGGCTCCCCTTGCTCCCCTCGCGCTCTGCCCCGCCCCTCGCACTCGCCCTGCTCCCCTCGCGCTCCCCCCCCGCTTCTCGGGCTCCCCCCTGCTTCTCAGGCTTCTCTCGGGCTCCCCTTGCTCCCCTCGCGCTCCGCCCCGCCCCTCGCGCTCCCCCCTGGTCCCCTCGCGCTCCCCCCCGCCCCCGCGCTCCCCCCCCGCTTCTCGGGCTCCCCTCGTGCTCCCCCCCGCTCCTCGGGCCCCCCTGCTCCCCTCACGCTCCCCCCCCGCCTCTCGCGCTCCCCTCGCACTCCGCCCCGCCCCTCGGGCTCCCCTCGCTCCCCCCCGCCCCTCGGGCTCCCTCTGCTCCCCTCCCGCTCCCCTCGCTCCCCCCCGCCCCTCCCGCTCCCCTCGCTCCCCCCCCCCCGCGCTGTCCGAGCCGGCACGTGCGCGGTGCTCAAGCGTCACTGCCGCCGCAGTCCGTTGGCGAGCGGCGCATGCGCGGCGGCGGGGAAGCAAGATGGCGGCGAGCAGGGAGGGCGTTTTCGCTCGTCGGCGGCGGCGGCGGGTGAGTGCGGAGGTGGCGTGGAGTGAAGGATGTGGGGCCCCCGGGTGAGGCGAACGCATAGGTTCGGGGGGCGTCGGGCTGCATCCTGCCCGCTGCGGCCGTCGCTGCGTGGAGGCGGCGGTGCGGGGCGAGTGGGGGGGCGGGCTGGGACCCGGCGCCGCGCCGGGAGCGCGGGTGTGACTTTGCGTTTTGCGTGCGCGGCGTTTAGGGCGCCAGTTCGTTGGCAGCGCGGGCCGGGGCACGCGCTCGCCCCTGCGGAGGCGGCGCGGCGGAGCGGAGCGGGGGGGCAGGCGGGCCCCGGAGCAGGGTTGCGGCGCGGCGTCGGCCCTGTAGCGTTTCCAAACGGCTTACCCCGTAACGTACGATGCAAAGCGGTGTATTAAGACCTTTCCTTTGAGGGAAAGAAGGAAAAAGAAAGAAAGGGGGGAAAGAAAAAAAAAAAAACCACGGGAAAGAGAAAAAGAACGCGTGTAAATCGAAGTGTTTTGTTGGAAGCGAAATGCAATTTTCTGTCTTTGTTACAGAGGCGGAACCGACAATAGCAAATGCTGACAAAGAGCAAAGCCGGACGAGCGAGCGGTTTTTTGCGTTTACTCCCGAAGGGGCGGGCTGAAAGGAGGAAGCAAAAATGCAGCAGCGGACCCTCGATCTCCCCAGAAGCTGCGACAGTAGGAGGCGTTCTGGCCCGGGTAACCAAGGTAACTCTTGATGCGGAACGTTCGTTCTTTCGGCCTCCCTCCCGGAGGCAGCGCTGAGGACTAAGCGACCCGTTGCTGCCCTGCGCCTCTTGTTAACCGTAGCTGCCTTAGTTTTGCTTCGGTCGTTTGTATTTTGTTTTGTTATCGTACACGCGTACGTAGAAAAGGAAAGATAGGATATTTAATTTTTAGATTCGTTGCCACGGCTGAAGCTGAAGAGACAGAAAAACGTAAGCGAGCCGAAGTAATAAAATTAAAGGGAACCGAGCGAGAGCCGTCTCCGTCGCCCCGAAAGGGAAAGCCCGTTCCTCCCGGTGAGGAAGGTTCGCCGGTAATAGCGATCGGAATAACAGATGAGCGACATCTAACGGAAGGTGCGTACGCGTTACGGAAAGGACGCTGCGTCCATCCGTTTCCGTGCGCGTGACTCTCTGCATCTGTGAAGCGTCGTGCTTTAAGAGCTCCAAGACGGCAAATTCCCGTCTTCGGGGAACGGCGGTCAGGTGGCCAGAGAGAGAGGGAGAGGCAAGCGTGCGAATTGTAAAACGAAGAGGAAGGCTCATTTAGCGCGACCCCAGGTTAATTGCCTGGCAATGGTCTTTGGGGCAGCAGGAAGACGGCAGCTCGAAGAAAAGGTAAAGCCTTGCGGAATTAGGACTCCTTCCTTCTCGTGTAGTAGATCCGCTTTTGTGCTTAGAAACAACTTTGGATTGTTAATTTCTGCTGAGCTTTGAATACGTCACGTCACGGACTCTTAGGCGACACGGGGGAGTTCAGCTGCGCAGCCTGCCAGAGGAACGTCGCCCACGAGGCCTCGCTAGCCTTGAGGAGCTGTAGGCGCTGATGCACGTGGCTCGTTCTGTCGGGCGCGAAGAGGTTTGCTTTGGCTGCCGAAATTTCAGCTTGGCTTTGCGCCCTGTAGCGGTGGTATTTTTGTATTTCTAAATTGTGTTAATGCTAGGCGTTCGGCACATCGGGGAACGACTGTGTGCTGCCGTGAAGAACTGCAGGCTCCCGCCCTCAGCCCTTTCTCGGCAAGTTATCGGGTGTCGAGAGCGGCCGGGAGACTCCGAATGCCGGCGGAAAGGTTCTCTGCCCGCTCCTGACGAGGAGCCTTCGGCCGCGGGAAGGTCGGCGGCGTCCTTCCCGGACTCGTGAGTAATAAGCCGCGGTTCGCGGGCCGGCAGGGCAGGGGAGGGGAGGGGAGGGGGGGGGGAATAGCGCCTGGTAGCCCGGCGGCTCCGGCGTCGCCGTTGCTAGCGGGGCCCCGAGGTCCATGTGAAGCCTCAGCTGCCTGTCGGGAGCTTTGTTTTGGTGTGTTTACCTGGCAAAAGCAGCGAGGGAGGCCTCAAAGAAGAATTTTCGTGCCTAGGTGGGTAAGCTGCGACCCCAGCTGTCTTTGCCTTGCTTTGCCGCTTAGTGTCGTAACGGCGACTTGGGAGCCCGCGATAAAAACCGTTCCGGGGCCGAAGGGAGGCCCTGCGTTTGCCCCGCTTGGGAAACCGTCGTTAAAGCTTGGGGGGGGGGGCCGAGCTCCGAAAGGAGACTCTGCCGGTGACCTCGGTGGTCCGATTCGTTTGCAGGCTGACGTTCCGAGGGCCGGCGAGCGGAAGAGGAGCAGCTCAGCCCGTTCGGTTGATTTCGGCGATCCTGTTTTAAGGAAGCGCGTAAGTGCAGACGGGGTCTGGGAGGCTTTTCGCCCGAGACGGGAAAGAGCGAGGAAGACTGGAGAGCGTGGAAAAACTAGGTGCCGCGGGTACTGAAGCTGTTAAGGGCTGAGAGAATTTGGGCTTAAGCATCTGAAAGGGGCTGCTAACGCGCAAGGAGCGGTAAAATACCATCGCTGGACAGCAGGCTCCTTTCCGGCCCTCCGTCCCCCTCTGCAGCCTTCTCGTTCTGTTTGTTTCTGTTCCTCTTTTCTGGCTGGGCTGTGCAGCGATCCCGGAAGGACGTGTCTTTTGAGGTGTGCCTTTGCGAAGGTGGTTCGGCTGCCTGGGGGGATGGATCAAAGCCTTTGAGGCTCCCTCCGATCTGTTTCATTTCCTTTTGAATTTCTTCCTTTCTTTGCTTTCTCCTAGGGCGTCTGTCAGCTAACGAGTAAAGAAGATGGAACGGCCTGTCCGCAGAGGAGAACTGACGCACGGTAAACGTGAATACGCTAGACCTCCGCTACGTCACGGGCGTTTGTTTACGTCCGTGCGTTCCAATCTCTAGTTGCGCATTCGGGACGCGGCATCTGCCCGCTATCCGACTCCTCCGTGTAGCGTAGAAGGCGCTGTACAGCTGCCGGTCTCTACGGGAGGTTGTTAGTGAGAAGGAGAACGGTGTATTCCAGCTCGCGACCGCCAAACGGGCTCCTTTAGGTCCGCTTTCAGACTTGGGGCCTACTTCATCGGTCCGCTTGGACGTGGTTTCTTGGGGGGAACGCTAGTGCTTTCCCTGTGCTTTTCCTGCGTCGAAACCGGTAGTTTATAGGCCAGAGCGGTTATGCCGTACCTTCCTTTGAGAGGCGTTTCGTCCGCGTCTCGGGCTTCGGGGAAAATCAATTGGACGGAATTGCCGAAGGCGCGCCTTGAAATAGGCGGTAAATCTAGAAGCGTGTCTGAATCGCGAGGGGCTCGTAACTTGGTCTTTGTCCTCAACGTCTGCTTTTCTTTCGCTCTTATTGCAGGCTTCCCTCCAACGATCGGCGTCGCTGCGGCGTCTCGTGTTTCACGGGCAGCGGTCTCTGCTCAGTAAGGACGTGAGAACTCCTGCGCTCCCGGAGAGCCCGGGATCCCTGCTCCGGGCTGGTCATTTTAGGCCTTTGTGCGGAGCGTTCTTTCTAGCTACGCGCCCCGCGTGAGCCTCTCCTTCGGCCGTTTTCCCAAGGCGGCGGAAACGCTTCTGGGAAACGCCGTCGTTTCCGAAACGTTTCGCCGTGTCCTTGCCGGTAGGGGATACCGTGAGAGCGGGCAGAGGCGGCCGACGTCTGTGCGAGGAAAGAAGCGTGGCGCAAAGAAGGGACCTCTTTGGCCCGCCTGGTCCGCTTTAGAGAGTTTTCTTTTGGACCCGAAGATCGGGTCTGCGAGTGCCGCGCTCAGCGCACGCGTTTGTTTCCCCCCCCCCCCCGTTCTTTTAGCAAGACCGTGCGTGTCCTCGAGCTGTTTGTCCCGAGGGGGGAGTCGCTGCGGGAATTGCTGGGGAGGCCCTGACGGCGGGACGTGAAAAAGACGCCTTTGACCGCGTGCGTGCGGCCGAAGGAACGTCGGCCCAAGAATCCGAATAAGACATGCCGCGTGCCAGCATCTCGTACCGTTTAATAATAAAAACCGAGCAGTCTGTCAAGCAAATAGCGCGGCTTGCTTTGGGCTGTTTATTTTGTTTAACGATCAGTAAAGGCGAGAGGTCGAAAGTTCTAAAGAAGAACGGCTGCTTCTTGGAACGCTTGCAAATTGTCCCGTTAAGTAGGTGGGTGGTTTTTTTGTTTTCGTTTTGTTTTTTTAAGTGCAGCCTCTGACTCTTTTTTGTCTGTGGAGTATTTTGCAACGATGTTCAAAGGAAAGCGCTGTTACTGAAGCCTCTAGGAGCAGCGGCTCGAGCACGACACGCGGCGACGCTGCGCCTCGCAGCAGGCGCTGTAAATAAGGGCAGATGAGCCGAGGCGAGGGTGGTGAAATGTCTGCAAAGGGCGGGCGGGGGGGCTCTGCAGCGGTGTGCGCGTGCCGGGGGCGGCCGCGCGCCCTGCTGCCCTCGGGGCGTCAAAAAAGCAGTACGGCACGGAAAGGGGGGCGCGCATGCGCACTGGGTTCCGCCGTGCTCACTGCTGCCACCCTGTGTCCAAAAATCGGTACTGCACCCTGTGGGGGGGCTCGTGTGCGCACTGGGTTCCGCCGTGCTCACTGCTGCCACCCTGTGTCCAAAAAGCGGTACTGCACCCGGTGGGGGGGGCGCGCACGCGCACAGCGTTCCGCCGCGCTCACTGCTGCCACCCTGTGTCCAAAAAGCGGTACTGCACCCGGTGGGGGGGGCGCGCATGCGCAGACAGCCGGCGCGCACATGCTCAGTGCCGGTCGCCATGTTTGCTGCTGCTCTCCGCCGTTTCGGTAACGGGTAAGCGAATGGAGCGTGCTCGTCGCCCCTTCCCGGTGCTCTTGGAGCGGCCACGGGCTCGGGCAGCCTCGGGGCGCTCGCTGGGAGTCCCGGGCTGCCGCGGCGGGCTGCGGTTCGCACGCGTGAGCCGCCCGGCTGCAGCGCCGCGGCGCGAGCATGCCATTGCGGGTCTCGCCTCCCTTCGTGCTCCCCCCCGCCCCTCGGGCTCCCCGGCTCGCCCCCGCCCCTCGGGATTCCCCGCTCCACCCGCCCCTCGCGCTCCCCCCCGCTTCTCGGGCTCCCCTCGCGCTCCCCCCCACCCCCGCGCTCCCCCCTGCTTCTCGGGCTCCCCTCGCGCTCCCCCCCCGCTCCTCGGGCTCCCCCTGCTCCCCTCGCGCTCCGCCCCGCCCCTCGCGCTCCCCTCGCGCTCCCCCTGCTCCCCTCGCGCTCCCCCTGCTCCCCTCGGGCTCCCCCTGCTCCCCTCGCGCTCCCCCTGCTCCCCTCGCGCTCCGCCCCGCCCCTCGGGCTCCCCCTGCTCCCCTCGCGCTCCCCCCCTGCTTCTCGGGCTCCCCTCGCGCTCCCCCCCGCTTCTCGGGCTCCCCCCTGCTTCTCAGGCTCTTCTCACGCTCCCCCCCGCTCCTCGGGCTCCCCTTGCTCCCCTCGCGCTCTGCCCCGCCCCTCGCACTCCCCCTGCTCCCCTCGCGCTCCCCCCCGCTTCTCGGGCTCCCCCCTGCTTCTCAGGCTTCTCTCGGGCTCCCCTTGCTCCCCTCGCGCTCCGCCCCGCCCCTCGCGCTCCCCCTGGTCCCCTCGCGCTCCCCCCCCGCCCCCGCGCTCCCCCCCCGCTTCTCGGGCTCCCCTCGTGCTCCCCCCCGCTCCTCGGGCCCCCCTGCTCCCCTCACGCTCCCCCCCCGCCTCTCGCGCTCCCCTCGCACTCCGCCCCGCCCCTCGGGCTCCCCTCGCTCCCCCCCGCCCCTCGGGCTCCCTCTGCTCCCCTCCCGCTCCCCTCGCTCCCCCCCGCCCCTCCCGCTCCCCTCGCTCCCCCCCCCCCCGCGCTGTCCGAGCCGGCACGTGCGCGGTGCTCAAGCGTCACTGCCGCCGCAGTCCGTTGGCGAGCGGCGCATGCGCGGCGGCGGGGAAGCAAGATGGCGGCGAGCAGGGAGGGCGTTTTCGCTCGTCGGCGGCGGCGGCGGGTGAGTGCGGAGGTGGCGTGGAGTGAAGGATGTGGGGCCCCCGGGTGAGGCGAACGCATAGGTTCGGGGGGCGTCGGGCTGCATCCTGCCCGCTGCGGCCGTCGCTGCGTGGAGGCGGCGGTGCGGGGCGAGTGGGGGGGGCGGGCTGGGACCCGGCGCCGCGCCGGGAGCGCGGGTGTGACTTTGCGTTTTGCGTGCGCGGCGTTTAGGGCGCCAGTTCGTTGGCAGCGCGGGCCGGGGCACGCGCTCGCCCCTGCGGAGGCGGCGCGGCGGAGCGGAGCGGGGGGGCAGGCGGGCCCCGGAGCAGGGTTGCGGCGCGGCGTCGGCCCTGTAGCGTTTCCAAACGGCTTACCCCGTAACGTACGATGCAAAGCGGTGTATTAAGACCTTTCCTTTGAGGGAAAGAAGGAAAAAGAAAGAAAGGGGGGAAAGAAAAAAAAAAAAACCACGGGAAAGAGAAAAAGAACGCGTGTAAATCGAAGTGTTTTGTTGGAAGCGAAATGCAATTTTCTGTCTTTGTTACAGAGGCGGAACCGACAATAGCAAATGCTGACAAAGAGCAAAGCCGGACGAGCGAGCGGTTTTTTGCGTTTACTCCCGAAGGGGCGGGCTGAAAGGAGGAAGCAAAAATGCAGCAGCGGACCCTCGATCTCCCCAGAAGCTGCGACAGTAGGAGGCGTTCTGGCCCGGGTAACCAAGGTAACTCTTGATGCGGAACGTTCGTTCTTTCGGCCTCCCTCCCGGAGGCAGCGCTGAGGACTAAGCGACCCGTTGCTGCCCTGCGCCTCTTGTTAACCGTAGCTGCCTTAGTTTTGCTTCGGTCGTTTGTATTTTGTTTTGTTATCGTACACGCGTACGTAGAAAAGGAAAGATAGGATATTTAATTTTTAGATTCGTTGCCACGGCTGAAGCTGAAGAGACAGAAAAACGTAAGCGAGCCGAAGTAATAAAATTAAAGGGAACCGAGCGAGAGCCGTCTCCGTCGCCCCGAAAGGGAAAGCCCGTTCCTCCCGGTGAGGAAGGTTCGCCGGTAATAGCGATCGGAATAACAGATGAGCGACATCTAACGGAAGGTGCGTACGCGTTACGGAAAGGACGCTGCGTCCATCCGTTTCCGTGCGCGTGACTCTCTGCATCTGTGAAGCGTCGTGCTTTAAGAGCTCCAAGACGGCAAATTCCCGTCTTCGGGGAACGGCGGTCAGGTGGCCAGAGAGAGAGGGAGAGGCAAGCGTGCGAATTGTAAAACGAAGAGGAAGGCTCATTTAGCGCGACCCCAGGTTAATTGCCTGGCAATGGTCTTTGGGGCAGCAGGAAGACGGCAGCTCGAAGAAAAGGTAAAGCCTTGCGGAATTAGGACTCCTTCCTTCTCGTGTAGTAGATCCGCTTTTGTGCTTAGAAACAACTTTGGATTGTTAATTTCTGCTGAGCTTTGAATACGTCACGTCACGGACTCTTAGGTGACACGGGGGAGTTCAGCTGCGCAGCCTGCCAGAGGAACGTCGCCCACGAGGCCTCGCTAGCCTTGAGGAGCTGTAGGCGCCGATGCACGTGGCTCGTTCTGTCGGGCGCGAAGAGGTTTGCTTTGGCTGCCGAAATTTCAGCTTGGCTTTGCGCCCTGTAGCGGTGGTATTTTTGTATTTCTAAATTGTGTTAATGCTAGGCGTTCGGCACATCGGGGAACGACTGTGTGCTGCCGTGAAGAACTGCAGGCTCCCGCCCTCAGCCCTTTCTCGGCAAGTTATCGGGTGTCGAGAGCGGCCGGGAGACTCCGAATGCCGGCGGAAAGGTTCTCTGCCCGCTCCTGACGAGGAGCCTTCGGCCGCGGGAAGGTCGGCGGCGTCCTTCCCGGACTCGTGAGTAATAAGCCGCGGTTCGCGGGCCGGCAGGGCAGGGGAGGGGAGGGGAGGGGGGGGGGAATAGCGCCTGGTAGCCCGGCGGCTCCGGCGTCGCCGTTGCTAGCGGGGCCCCGAGGTCCATGTGAAGCCTCAGCTGCCTGTCGGGAGCTTTGTTTTGGTGTGTTTACCTGGCAAAAGCAGCGAGGGAGGCCTCAAAGAAGAATTTTCGTGCCTAGGTGGGTAAGCTGCGACCCCAGCTGTCTTTGCCTTGCTTTGCCGCTTAGTGTCGTAACGGCGACTTGGGAGCCCGCGATAAAAACCGTTCCGGGGCCGAAGGGAGGCCCTGCGTTTGCCCCGCTTGGGAAACCGTCGTTAAAGCTTGGGGGGGGGGGCCGAGCTCCGAAAGGAGACTCTGCCGGTGACCTCGGTGGTCCGATTCGTTTGCAGGCTGACGTTCCGAGGGCCGGCGAGCGGAAGAGGAGCAGCTCAGCCCGTTCGGTTGATTTCGGCGATCCTGTTTTAAGGAAGCGCGTAAGTGCAGACGGGGTCTGGGAGGCTTTTCGCCCGAGACGGGAAAGAGCGAGGAAGACTGGAGAGCGTGGAAAAACTAGGTGCCGCGGGTACTGAAGCTGTTAAGGGCTGAGAGAATTTGGGCTTAAGCATCTGAAAGGGGCTGCTAACGCGCAAGGAGCGGTAAAATACCATCGCTGGACAGCAGGCTCCTTTCCGGCCCTCCGTCCCCCTCTGCAGCCTTCTCGTTCTGTTTGTTTCTGTTCCTCTTTTCTGGCTGGGCTGTGCAGCGATCCCGGAAGGACGTGTCTTTTGAGGTGTGCCTTTGCGAAGGTGGTTCGGCTGCCTGGGGGGATGGATCAAAGCCTTTGAGGCTCCCTCCGATCTGTTTCATTTCCTTTTGAATTTCTTCCTTTCTTTGCTTTCTCCTAGGGCGTCTGTCAGCTAACGAGTAAAGAAGATGGAACGGCCTGTCCGCAGAGGAGAACTGACGCACGGTAAACGTGAATACGCTAGACCTCCGCTACGTCACGGGCGTTTGTTTACGTCCGTGCGTTCCAATCTCTAGTTGCGCATTCGGGACGCGGCATCTGCCCGCTATCCGACTCCTCCGTGTAGCGTAGAAGGCGCTGTACAGCTGCCGGTCTCTACGGGAGGTTGTTAGTGAGAAGGAGAACGGTGTATTCCAGCTCGCGACCGCCAAACGGGCTCCTTTAGGTCCGCTTTCAGACTTGGGGCCTACTTCATCGGTCCGCTTGGACGTGGTTTCTTGGGGGGAACGCTAGTGCTTTCCCTGTGCTTTTCCTGCGTCGAAACCGGTAGTTTATAGGCCAGAGCGGTTATGCCGTACCTTCCTTTGAGAGGCGTTTCGTCCGCGTCTCGGGCTTCGGGGAAAATCAATTGGACGGAATTGCCGAAGGCGCGCCTTGAAATAGGCGGTAAATCTAGAAGCGTGTCTGAATCGCGAGGGGCTCGTAACTTGGTCTTTGTCCTCAACGTCTGCTTTTCTTTCGCTCTTATTGCAGGCTTCCCTCCAACGATCGGCGTCGCTGCGGCGTCTCGTGTTTCACGGGCAGCGGTCTCTGCTCAGTAAGGACGTGAGAACTCCTGCGCTCCCGGAGAGCCCGGGATCCCTGCTCCGGGCTGGTCATTTTAGGCCTTTGTGCGGAGCGTTCTTTCTAGCTACGCGCCCCGCGTGAGCCTCTCCTTCGGCCGTTTTCCCAAGGCGGCGGAAACGCTTCTGGGAAACGCCGTCGTTTCCGAAACGTTTCGCCGTGTCCTTGCCGGTAGGGGATACCGTGAGAGCGGGCAGAGGCGGCCGACGTCTGTGCGAGGAAAGAAGCGTGGCGCAAAGAAGGGACCTCTTTGGCCCGCCTGGTCCGCTTTAGAGAGTTTTCTTTTGGACCCGAAGATCGGGTCTGCGAGTGCCGCGCTCAGCGCACGCGTTTGTTCCCCCCCCCCCCCCCGTTCTTTTAGCAAGACCGTGCGTGTCCTCGAGCTGTTTGTCCCGAGGGGGCAGTTGCTGCGGGAATTGCTGGGGAGGCCCTGATGGCGGGACGTGAAAAAGACGCATTTGACCGCGTGCGTGCGGCCGAAGGAACGTCGGCCCAAGAATCCGAATAAGACATGCCGCGTGCCAGCATCTCGTACCGTTTAATAATAAAAACCGAGCAGTCTGTCAAGCAAATAGCGCGGCTTGCTTTGGGCTGTTTATTTTGTTTAACGATCAGTAAAGGCGAGAGGTCGAAAGTTCTAAAGAAGAACGGCTGCTTCTTGGAACGCTTGCAAATTGTCCCGTTAAGTAGGTGGGTGGTTTTTTTGTTTTCGTTTTGTTTTTTTAAGTGCAGCCTCTGACTCTTTTTTGTCTGTGGAGTATTTTGCAACGATGTTCAAAGGAAAGCGCTGTTACTGAAGCCTCTAGGAGCAGCGGCTCGAGCACGACACGCGGCGACGCTGCGCCTCGCAGCAGGCGCTGTAAATAAAGGCAGATGAGCCGAGGCGAGGGTGGTGAAATGTCTGCAAAGGGCGGGCGGGGGGGCTCTGCAGCGGTGTGCGCGTGCCGGGGGCGGCCGCGCGCCCTGCTGCCCTCGGGGCGTCAAAAAAGCAGTACGGCACGGAAAGGGGGGCGCGCAGGCGCACGGCGGCCGGCCGCGCGCCCTGCTGCCCTCGGGGCGTCCAAAAAGCGGTACGGCACGATAAAGGGGGGCGCGCATGCGCACTGGGTTCCGCCGTGCTCACTGCTGCCACCCTGTGTCCAAAAATCGGTACTGCACCCTGTGGGGGGGGCGCGCGTGCGCACAGCGTTCCGCCGCGCTCACTGCTGCCACCCTGTGTCCAAAAAGCGGTACTGCACCCGGTGGGGGGGGCGCGCGTGCGCACTGGGTTCCTCCGTGCTCACTGCTGCCACCCTGTGTCCAAAAATCGGTACTGCACCCTGTGGGGGGGCTCGTGTGCGCACTGGGTTCCGCCGTGCTCACTGCTGCCACCCTGTGTCCAAAAAGCGGTACTGCACCCGGTGGGGGGGGCGCGCACGCGCACAGCGTTCCGCCGCGCTCACTGCTGCCACCCTGTGTCCAAAAAGCGGTACTGCACCCGGTGGGGGGGGGCGCGCATGCGCAGACAGCCGGCGCGCACATGCTCAGTGCCGGTCGCCATGTTTGCTGCTGCTCTCCGCCGTTTCGGTAACGGGTAAGCGAATGGAGCGTGCTCGTCGCCCCTTCCCGGTGCTCTTGGAGCGGCCACGGGCTCGGGCAGCCTCGGGGCGCTCGCTGGGAGTCCCGGGCTGCCGCGGCGGGCTGCGGTTCGCACGCGTGAGCCGCCCGGCTGCAGCGCCGCGGCGCGAGCATGCCATTGCGGGTCTCGCCTCCCTTCGTGCTCCCCCCCGCCCCTCGGGCTCCCCGGCTCGCCCCCGCCCCTCGGGATTCCCCGCTCCACCCGCCCCTCGCGCTCCCCCCCGCTTCTCGGGCTCCCCTCGCGCTCCCCCCCACCCCCGCGCTCCCCCCTGCTTCTCGGGCTCCCCTCGCGCTCCCCCCCCGCTCCTCGGGCTCCCCCTGCTCCCCTCGCGCTCCGCCCCGCCCCTCGCGCTCCCCTCGCGCTCCCCCTGCTCCCCTCGCGCTCCCCCTGCTCCCCTCGCGCTCCCCCCTGCTTCTCGGGCTCCCCTCGCGCTCCCCACCGCTTCTCGGGCTCCCCCCTGCTTCTCAGGCTCTTCTCACGCTCCCCCCCGCTCCTCGGGCTCCCCTTGCTCCCCTCGCGCTCTGCCCCGCCCCTCGCACTCCCCCTGCTCCCCTCGCGCTCCCCCCCGCTTCTCGGGCTCCCCCCTGCTTCTCAGGCTTCTCTCGGGCTCCCCTTGCTCCCCTCGCGCTCCGCCCCGCCCCTCGCGCTCCCCCTGGTCCCCTCGCGCTCCCCCCCGCCCCCGCGCTCCCCCCCCGCTTCTCGGGCTCCCCTCGTGCTCCCCCCCGCTCCTCGGGCCCCCCTGCTCCCCTCACGCTCCCCCCCCGCCTCTCGCGCTCCCCTCGCACTCCGCCCCGCCCCTCGGGCTCCCCTCGCTCCCCCCCGCCCCTCGGGCTCCCTCTGCTCCCCTCCCGCTCCCCTCGCTCCCCCCCGCCCCTCCCGCTCCCCTCGCTCCCCCCCCCCCCCGCGCTGTCCGAGCCGGCACGTGCGCGGTGCTCAAGCGTCACTGCCGCCGCAGTCCGTTGGCGAGCGGCGCATGCGCGGCGGCGGGGAAGCAAGATGGCGGCGAGCAGGGAGGGCGTTTTCGCTCGTCGGCGGCGGCGGCGGGTGAGTGCGGAGGTGGCGTGGAGTGAAGGATGTGGGGCCCCCGGGTGAGGCGAACGCATAGGTTCGGGGGGCGTCGGGCTGCATCCTGCCCGCTGCGGCCGTCGCTGCGTGGAGGCGGCGGTGCGGGGCGAGTGGGGGGGCGGGCTGGGACCCGGCGCCGCGCCGGGAGCGCGGGTGTGACTTTGCGTTTTGCGTGCGCGGCGTTTAGGGCGCCAGTTCGTTGGCAGCGCGGGCCGGGGCACGCGCTCGCCCCTGCGGAGGCGGCGCGGCGGAGCGGAGCGGGGGGGCAGGCGGGCCCCGGAGCAGGGTTGCGGCGCGGCGTCGGCCCTGTAGCGTTTCCAAACGGCTTACCCCGTAACGTACGATGCAAAGCGGTGTATTAAGACCTTTCCTTTGAGGGAAAGAAGGAAAAAGAAAGAAAGGGGGGAAAGAAAAAAAAAAAAACCACGGGAAAGAGAAAAAGAACGCGTGTAAATCGAAGTGTTTTGTTGGAAGCGAAATGCAATTTTCTGTCTTTGTTACAGAGGCGGAACCGACAATAGCAAATGCTGACAAAGAGCAAAGCCGGACGAGCGAGCGGTTTTTTGCGTTTACTCCCGAAGGGGCGGGCTGAAAGGAGGAAGCAAAAATGCAGCAGCGGACCCTCGATCTCCCCAGAAGCTGCGACAGTAGGAGGCGTTCTGGCCCGGGTAACCAAGGTAACTCTTGATGCGGAACGTTCGTTCTTTCGGCCTCCCTCCCGGAGGCAGCGCTGAGGACTAAGCGACCCGTTGCTGCCCTGCGCCTCTTGTTAACCGTAGCTGCCTTAGTTTTGCTTCGGTCGTTTGTATTTTGTTTTGTTATCGTACACGCGTACGTAGAAAAGGAAAGATAGGATATTTAATTTTTAGATTCGTTGCCACGGCTGAAGCTGAAGAGACAGAAAAACGTAAGCGAGCCGAAGTAATAAAATTAAAGGGAACCGAGCGAGAGCCGTCTCCGTCGCCCCGAAAGGGAAAGCCCGTTCCTCCCGGTGAGGAAGGTTCGCCGGTAATAGCGATCGGAATAACAGATGAGCGACATCTAACGGAAGGTGCGTACGCGTTACGGAAAGGACGCTGCGTCCATCCGTTTCCGTGCGCGTGACTCTCTGCATCTGTGAAGCGTCGTGCTTTAAGAGCTCCAAGACGGCAAATTCCCGTCTTCGGGGAACGGCGGTCAGGTGGCCAGAGAGAGAGGGAGAGGCAAGCGTGCGAATTGTAAAACGAAGAGGAAGGCTCATTTAGCGCGACCCCAGGTTAATTGCCTGGCAATGGTCTTTGGGGCAGCAGGAAGACGGCAGCTCGAAGAAAAGGTAAAGCCTTGCGGAATTAGGACTCCTTCCTTCTCGTGTAGTAGATCCGCTTTTGTGCTTAGAAACAACTTTGGATTGTTAATTTCTGCTGAGCTTTGAATACGTCACGTCACGGACTCTTAGGCGACACGGGGGAGTTCAGCTGCGCAGCCTGCCAGAGGAACGTCGCCCACGAGGCCTCGCTAGCCTTGAGGAGCTGTAGGCGCCGATGCACGTGGCTCGTTCTGTCGGGCGCGAAGAGGTTTGCTTTGGCTGCCGAAATTTCAGCTTGGCTTTGCGCCCTGTAGCGGTGGTATTTTTGTATTTCTAAATTGTGTTAATGCTAGGCGTTCGGCACATCGGGGAACGACTGTGTGCTGCCGTGAAGAACTGCAGGCTCCCGCCCTCAGCCCTTTCTCGGCAAGTTATCGGGTGTCGAGAGCGGCCGGGAGACTCCGAATGCCGGCGGAAAGGTTCTCTGCCCGCTCCTGACGAGGAGCCTTCGGCCGCGGGAAGGTCGGCGGCGTCCTTCCCGGACTCGTGAGTAATAAGCCGCGGTTCGCGGGCCGGCAGGGCAGGGGAGGGGAGGGGAGGGGAGGGGGGGGGGGAATAGCGCCTGGTAGCCCGGCGGCTCCGGCGTCGCCGTTGCTAGCGGGGCCCCGAGGTCCATGTGAAGCCTCAGCTGCCTGTCGGGAGCTTTGTTTTGGTGTGTTTACCTGGCAAAAGCAGCGAGGGAGGCCTCAAAGAAGAATTTTCGTGCCTAGGTGGGTAAGCTGCGACCCCAGCTGTCTTTGCCTTGCTTTGCCGCTTAGTGTCGTAACGGCGACTTGGGAGCCCGCGATAAAAACCGTTCCGGGGCCGAAGGGAGGCCCTGCGTTTGCCCCGCTTGGGAAACCGTCGTTAAAGCTTGGGGGGGGGGGCCGAGCTCCGAAAGGAGACTCTGCCGGTGACCTCGGTGGTCCGATTCGTTTGCAGGCTGACGTTCCGAGGGCCGGCGAGCGGAAGAGGAGCAGCTCAGCCCGTTCGGTTGATTTCGGCGATCCTGTTTTAAGGAAGCGCGTAAGTGCAGACGGGGTCTGGGAGGCTTTTCGCCCGAGACGGGAAAGAGCGAGGAAGACTGGAGAGCGTGGAAAAACTAGGTGCCGCGGGTACTGAAGCTGTTAAGGGCTGAGAGAATTTGGGCTTAAGCATCTGAAAGGGGCTGCTAACGCGCAAGGAGCGGTAAAATACCATCGCTGGACAGCAGGCTCCTTTCCGGTCCTCCGTCCCCCTCTGCAGCCTTCTCGTTCTGTTTGTTTCTGTTCCTCTTTTCTGGCTGGGCTGTGCAGCGATCCCGGAAGGACGTGTCTTTTGAGGTGTGCCTTTGCGAAGGTGGTTCGGCTGCCTGGGGGGATGGATCAAAGCCTTTGAGGCTCCCTCCGATCTGTTTCATTTCCTTTTGAATTTCTTCCTTTCTTTGCTTTCTCCTAGGGCGTCTGTCAGCTAACGAGTAAAGAAGATGGAACGGCCTGTCCGCAGAGGAGAACTGACGCACGGTAAACGTGAATACGCTAGACCTCCGCTACGTCACGGGCGTTTGTTTACGTCCGTGCGTTCCAATCTCTAGTTGCGCATTCGGGACGCGGCATCTGCCCGCTATCCGACTCCTCCGTGTAGCGTAGAAGGCGCTGTACAGCTGCCGGTCTCTCCGGGAGGTTGTTAGTGAGAAGGAGAACGGTGTATTCCAGCTCGCGACCGCCAAACGGGCTCCTTTAGGTCCGCTTTCAGACTTGGGGCCTACTTCATCGGTCCGCTTGGACGTGGTTTCTTGGGGGGAACGCTAGTGCTTTCCCTGTGCTTTTCCTGCGTCGAAACCGGTAGTTTATAGGCCAGAGCGGTTATGCCGTACCTTCCTTTGAGAGGCGTTTCGTCCGCGTCTCGGGCTTCGGGGAAAATCAATTGGACGGAATTGCCGAAGGCGCGCCTTGAAATAGGCGGTAAATCTAGAAGCGTGTCTGAATCGCGAGGGGCTCGTAACTTGGTCTTTGTCCTCAACGTCTGCTTTTCTTTCGCTCTTATTGCAGGCTTCCCTCCAACGATCGGCGTCGCTGCGGCGTCTCGTGTTTCACGGGCAGCGGTCTCTGCTCAGTAAGGACGTGAGAACTCCTGCGCTCCCGGAGAGCCCGGGATCCCTGCTCCGGGCTGGTCATTTTAGGCCTTTGTGCGGAGCGTTCTTTCTAGCTACGCGCCCCGCGTGAGCCTCTCCTTCGGCCGTTTTCCCAAGGCGGCGGAAACGCTTCTGGGAAACGCCGTCGTTTCCGAAACGTTTCGCCGTGTCCTTGCCGGTAGGGGATACCGTGAGAGCGGGCAGAGGCGGCCGACGTCTGTGCGAGGAAAGAAGCGTGGCGCAAAGAAGGGACCTCTTTGGCCCGCCTGGTCCGCTTTAGAGAGTTTTCTTTTGGACCCGAAGATCGGGTCTGCGAGTGCCGCGCTCAGCGCACGCGTTTGTTCCCCCCCCCCCCCCCCGTTCTTTTAGCAAGACCGTGCGTGTCCTCGAGCTGTTTGTCCCGAGGGGGGAGTCGCTGCGGGAATTGCTGGGGAGGCCCTGACGGCGGGACGTGAAAAAGACGCCTTTGACCGCGTGCGTGCGGCCGAAGGAACGTCAGCCCAAGAATCCGAAGAAGACATGCCGCGTGCCAGCATCTCGTACCGTTTAATAATAAAAACCGAGCAGTCTGTCAAGCAAATAGCGCGGCTTGCTTTGGGCTGTTTATTTTGTTTAACGATCAGTAAAGGCGAGAGGTCGAAAGTTCTAAAGAAGAACGGCTGCTTCTTGGAACGCTTGCAAATTGTCCCGTTAAGTAGGTGGGTGGTTTTTTTGTTTTCGTTTTGTTTTTTTAAGTGCAGCCTCTGACTCTTTTTTGTCTGTGGAGTATTTTGCAACGATGTTCAAAGGAAAGCGCTGTTACTGAAGCCTCTAGGAGCAGCGGCTCGAGCACGACACGCGGCGACGCTGCGCCTCGCAGCAGGCGCTGTAAATAAGGGCAGATGAGCCGAGGCGAGGGTGGTGAAATGTCTGCAAAGGGCGGGCGGGGGGGCTCTGCAGCGGTGTGCGCGTGCCGGGGGCGGCCGCGCGCCCTGCTGCCCTTGGGGCGTCAAAAAAGCGGTACGGCACGATAAAGGGGGGCGCGCATGCGCACTGGGTTCCGCCGTGCTCACTGCTGCCACCCTGTGTCCAAAAATCGGTACTGCACCCTGTGGGGGGGGCGCGCGTGCGCACAGCGTTCCGCCGTGCTCACTGCTGCCACCCTGTGTCCAAAAAGCGGTACTGCACCCTGTGGGGGGGCGCGCGTGCGCACTGGGTTCTGCCATGCTCACTGCTGCCACCCTGTGTCCAAAAATCGGTACTGCACCCTGTGGGGGGGGCTCGCGTGCGCACTGGGTTCCGCCGTGCTCACTGCTGCCACCCTGTGTCCAACAATCGGTACTGCAACCTGTGGGGGGGGCGCGCACGCGCACAGCGTTCCGCCGCGCTCACTGCTGCCACCCTGTGTCCAAAAAGCGGTACTGCACCCGGTGGGGGGGGCGCGCATGCGCAGACAGCCGGCGCGCACATGCTCAGTGCCGGTCGCCATGTTTGCTGCTGCTCTCCGCCGTTTCGGTAACGGGTAAGCGAATGGAGCGTGCTCGTCGCCCCTTCCCGGCGCTCTTGGAGCGGCCACGGGCTCGGGCAGCCTCGGGGCGCTCGCTGGGAGTCCCGGGCTGCCGCGGCGGGCTGCGGTTCGCACGCGTGAGCCGCCCGGCTGCAGCGCCGCGGCGCGAGCATGCCATTGCGGGTCTCGCCTCCCTTCGTGCTCCCCCCCGCCCCTCGGGCTCCCCCGGCTCCCCCCCGCCCCTCGGGATTCCCCGCTCCACCCGCCCCTCGCGCTCCCCCCCGCTTCTCGGGCTCCCCTCGCGCTCCCCCCACACCCCCGCGCTCCCCCCTGCTTCTCGGGCTCCCCTCGCGCTCCCCCCCCGCTCCTCGGGCTCCCCCTGCTCCCCTCGCGCTCCGCCCCGCCCCTCGCGCTCCCCCCCGCTTCTCGGGCTCCCCTCGCGCTCCGCCCCGCCCCTCGGGCTCCCCCTGCTCCCCTCGGGCTCCCCCTGCTCCCCTCGGGCTCCCCCTGCTCCCCTCGCGCTCCCCCTGCTCCCCTCGCGCTCCGCCCCACCCCTCGCGCTCCCCTCGCGCTCCGCCCCGCCCCTCGGGCTCCCCCTGCTCCCCCCGCGCTCCCCCCCGCTTCTCGGGCTCCCCTCGCGCTCCGCCCCGCCCCTCGGGCTCCCCCTGCTCCCCTCGCGCTCCCCCTGCTCCCCTCGCGCTCCGCCCCGCTTCTCGGGCTCCCCTCGCGCTCCCCCCCGCTTCTCGGGCTCCCCTCGCGCTCCCCCTGCTCCCCTCGCGCTCCCCCTGCTCCCCTCGCGCTCCCCCTGCTCCCCTCGCGCTCCGCCTCGCCCCTCGCGCTCCCCTCGCGCTCCGCCCCGCCCCTCGGGCTCCCCCTGCTCCCCTCGCGCTCCCCCCCGCTTCTCGGGCTCCCCTCGCGCTCCCCCCCGCTTCTCGGGCTCCCCCCTGCTTCTCAGGCTCCTCTCACGCTCCCCCCCGCTCCTCGGGCTCCCCTTGCTCCCCTCGCGCTCTGCCCCACCCCTCGCACTCCCCCTGCTCCCCTCGCGCTCCCCCCAGCTTCTCGGGCTCCCCCCTGCTTCTCAGGCTCCTCTCGGGCTCCCCTTGCTCCCCTCGCGCTCCCCCTGGTCCCCTCGCGCTCCCCCCCGCCCCCGCGCTCCCCCCCGCTTCTCGGGCTCCCCTCGTGCTCCCCCCCGCTCCTCGGGCCCCCCTGCTCCCCTCACGCTCCCCCCCCGCCTCTCGCGCTCCCCTCGCACTCCGCCCCGCCCCTCGGGCTCCCCTCGCTCCCCCCCGCCCCTCGGGCTCCCTCTGCTCCCCTCCCGCTCCCCTCGCTCCCCCCCGCCCCTCCCGCTCCCCTCGCTCCCCCCCCCCCGCGCTGTCCGAGCCGGCACGTGCGCGGTGCTCAAGCGTCACTGCCGCCGCAGTCCGTTGGCGAGCGGCGCATGCGCGGCGGCGGGGAAGCAAGATGGCGGCAAGCAGGGAGGGCGTTTTCGCTCGGCGGCGGCGGCGGCGGGTGAGTGCGGAGGTGTCGTGGAGTGAAGGATGTGGGGCCCCCGGGTGAGGCGAACGCATAGGTTCGGGGGGCGTCGGGCTGCATCCTGCCCGCTGCGGCCGTCGCTGCGTGGAGGCGGTGGTGCGGGGCGAGTGGGGGTGCGGGGCGAGTGGGGGGGCGGGCTGGGACCCGGCGCCGCGCCGGGAGCGCGGGTGTGACTTTGCGTTTTGCGTGCGCGGCGTTTAGGGCGCCAGTTCGTTGGCAGCGCGGGCCGGGGCACGCGCTCGCCCCTGCGGAGGCGGCGCGGCGGAGCGGAGCGGGGGGGCAGGCGGGCCCCGGAGCAGGGTTGCGGCGCGGCGTCGGCCCTGTAGTGTTTCCAAACGGCTTACCCCGTAACGTACGATGCAAAGCGGTGTATTAAGACCTTTCCTTTGAGGGAAAGAAGGAAAAAGAAAGAAAGGGGGGAAAGAAAAAAAAAAAAACCACGGGAAAGAGAAAAAGAACGCGTGTAAATCGAAGTGTTTTGTTGGAAGCGAAATGCAATTTTCTGTCTTTGTTACAGAGGCGGAACCGACAATAGCAAATGCTGACAAAGAGCAAAGCCGGACGAGCGAGCGGTTTTTTGCGCTTACTCCCGAAGGGGCGGGCTGAAAGGAGGAAGCAAAAATGCAGCAGCGGACCCTCGATCTCCCCAGAAGCTGCGACAGTAGGAGGCGTTCTGGCCCGGGTAACCAAGGTAACTCTTGATGCGGAACGTTCGTTCTTTCGGCCTCCCTCCCGGAGGCAGCGCTGAGGACTAAGCGACCCGTTGCTGCCCTGCGCCTCTTGTTAACCGTAGCTGCCTTAGTTTTGCTTCGGTCGTTTGTATTTTGTTTTGTTATCGTACACGCGTACGTAGAAAAGGAAAGATAGGATATTTAATTTTTAGGTTCGTTGCCACGGCTGAAGCTGAAGAGACAGAAAAACGTAAGCGAGCCGAAGTAATAAAATTAAAGGGAACCGAGCGAGAGCCGTCTCCGTCGCCCCGAAAGGGAAAGCCCGTTCCTCCCGGTGAGGAAGGTTCGCCGGTAATAGCGATCGGAATAACAGATGAGCGACATCTAACGGAAGGTGCGTACGCGTTACGGAAAGGACGCTGCGTCCATCCGTTTCCGTGCGCGTGACTCTCTGCATCTGTGAAGCGTCGTGCTTTAAGAGCTCCAAGACGGCAAATTCCCGTCTTCGGGGAACGGCGGTCAGGTGGCCAGAGAGAGAGGGAGAGGCAAGCGTGCGAATTGTAAAACGAAGAGGAAGGCTCATTTAGCGCGACCCCAGGTTAATTGCCTGGCAATGGTCTTTGGGGCAGCAGGAAGACGGCAGCTCGAAGAAAAGGTAAAGCCTTGCGGAATTAGGACTCCTTCCTTCTCGTGTAGTAGATCCGCTTTTGTGCTTAGAAACAACTTTGGATTGTTAATTTCTGCTGAGCTTTGAATACGTCACGTCACGGACTCTTAGGCGACACGGGGGAGTTCAGCTGCGCAGCCTGCCAG
The DNA here is from genome assembly GCF_036417845.1 of Apteryx mantelli. Lineage (NCBI taxonomy): Eukaryota > Metazoa > Chordata > Aves > Apterygiformes > Apterygidae > Apteryx > Apteryx mantelli. The sequence goes on along the minus strand of NW_027118495.1, from coordinate 198,021 downwards.
AGGAACGTCGCCCACGAGGCCTCGCTAGCCTTGAGGAGCTGTAGGCGCCGATGCACGTGGCTCGTTCTGTCGGGCGCGAAGAGGTTTGCTTTGGCTGCCGAAATTTCAGCTTGGCTTTGCGCCCTGTAGCGGTGGTATTTTTGTATTTCTAAATTGTGTTAATGCTAGGCGTTCGGCACATCGGGGAACGACTGTGTGCTGCCGTGAAGAACTGCAGGCTCCCGCCCTCAGCCCTTTCTCGGCAAGTTATCGGGTGTCGAGAGCGGCCGGGAGACTCCGAATGCCGGCGGAAAGGTTCTCTGCCCGCTCCTGACGAGGAGCCTTCGGCCGCGGGAAGGTCGGCGGCGTCCTTCCCGGACTCGTGAGTAATAAGCCGCGGTTCGCGGGCCGGCAGGGCAGGGGAGGGGAGGGGAGGGGGGGGGGGAATAGCGCCTGGTAGCCCGGCGGCTCCGGCGTCGCCGTTGCTAGCGGGGCCCCGAGGTCCATGTGAAGCCTCAGCTGCCTGTCGGGAGCTTTGTTTTGGTGTGTTTACCTGGCAAAAGCAGCGAGGGAGGCCTCAAAGAAGAATTTTCGTGCCTAGGTGGGTAAGCTGCGACCCCAGCTGTCTTTGCCTTGCTTTGCCGCTTAGTGTCGTAACGGCGACTTGGGAGCCCGCGATAAAAACCGTTCCGGGGCCGAAGGGAGGCCCTGCGTTTGCCCCGCTTGGGAAACCGTCGTTAAAGCTTGGGGGGGGGGGCCGAGCTCCGAAAGGAGACTCTGCCGGTGACCTCGGTGGTCCGATTCGTTTGCAGGCTGACGTTCCGAGGGCCGGCGAGCGGAAGAGGAGCAGCTCAGCCCGTTCGGTTGATTTCGGCGATCCTGTTTTAAGGAAGCGCGTAAGTGCAGACGGGGTCTGGGAGGCTTTTCGCCCGAGACGGGAAAGAGCGAGGAAGACTGGAGAGCGTGGAAAAACTAGGTGCCGCGGGTACTGAAGCTGTTAAGGGCTGAGAGAATTTGGGCTTAAGCATCTGAAAGGGGCTGCTAACGCGCAAGGAGCGGTAAAATACCATCGCTGGACAGCAGGCTCCTTTCCGGCCCTCCGTCCCCCTCTGCAGCCTTCTCGTTCTGTTTGTTTCTGTTCCTCTTTTCTGGCTGGGCTGTGCAGCGATCCCGGAAGGACGTGTCTTTTGAGGTGTGCCTTTGCGAAGGTGGTTCGGCTGCCTGGGGGGATGGATCAAAGCCTTTGAGGCTCCCTCCGATCTGTTTCATTTCCTTTTGAATTTCTTCCTTTCTTTGCTTTCTCCTAGGGCGTCTGTCAGCTAACGAGTAAAGAAGATGGAACGGCCTGTCCGCAGAGGAGAACTGACGCACGGTAAACGTGAATACGCTAGACCTCCGCTACGTCACGGGCGTTTGTTTACGTCCGTGCGTTCCAATCTCTAGTTGCGCATTCGGGACGCGGCATCTGCCCGCTATCCGACTCCTCCGTGTAGCGTAGAAGGCGCTGTACAGCTGCCGGTCTCTACGGGAGGTTGTTAGTGAGAAGGAGAACGGTGTATTCCAGCTCGCGACCGCCAAACGGGCTCCTTTAGGTCCGCTTTCAGACTTGGGGCCTACTTCATCGGTCCGCTTGGACGTGGTTTCTTGGGGGGAACGCTAGTGCTTTCCCTGTGCTTTTCCTGCGTCGAAACCGGTAGTTTATAGGCCAGAGCGGTTATGCCGTACCTTCCTTTGAGAGGCGTTTCGTCCGCGTCTCGGGCTTCGGGGAAAATCAATTGGACGGAATTGCCGAAGGCGCGCCTTGAAATAGGCGGTAAATCTAGAAGCGTGTCTGAATCGCGAGGGGCTCGTAACTTGGTCTTTGTCCTCAACGTCTGCTTTTCTTTCGCTCTTATTGCAGGCTTCCCTCCAACGATCGGCGTCGCTGCGGCGTCTCGTGTTTCACGGGCAGCGGTCTCTGCTCAGTAAGGACGTGAGAACTCCTGCGCTCCCGGAGAGCCCGGGATCCCTGCTCCGGGCTGGTCATTTTAGGCCTTTGTGCGGAGCGTTCTTTCTAGCTACGCGCCCCGCGTGAGCCTCTCCTTCGGCCGTTTTCCCAAGGCGGCGGAAACGCTTCTGGGAAACGCCGTCGTTTCCGAAACGTTTCGCCGTGTCCTTGCCGGTAGGGGATACCGTGAGAGCGGGCAGAGGCGGCCGACGTCTGTGCGAGGAAAGAAGCGTGGCGCAAAGAAGGGACCTCTTTGGCCCGCCTGGTCCGCTTTAGAGAGTTTTCTTTTGGACCCGAAGATCGGGTCTGCGAGTGCCGCGCTCAGCGCACGCGTTTGTTTCCCCCCCCCCCCCCGTTCTTTTAGCAAGACCGTGCGTGTCCTCGAGCTGTTTGTCCCGAGGGGGGAGTCGCTGCGGGAATTGCTGGGGAGGCCCTGACGGCGGGACGTGAAAAAGACGCCTTTGACCGCGTGCGTGCGGCCGAAGGAACGTCGGCCCAAGAATCCGAATAAGACATGCCGCGTGCCAGCATCTCGTACCGTTTAATAATAAAAACCGAGCAGTCTGTCAAGCAAATAGCGCGGCTTGCTTTGGGCTGTTTATTTTGTTTAACGATCAGTAAAGGCGAGAGGTCGAAAGTTCTAAAGAAGAACGGCTGCTTCTTGGAACGCTTGCAAATTGTCCCGTTAAGTAGGTGGGTGGTTTTTTTGTTTTCGTTTTGTTTTTTTAAGTGCAGCCTCTGACTCTTTTTTGTCTGTGGAGTATTTTGCAACGATGTTCAAAGGAAAGCGCTGTTACTGAAGCCTCTAGGAGCAGCGGCTCGAGCACGACACGCGGCGACGCTGCGCCTCGCAGCAGGCGCTGTAAATAAGGGCAGATGAGCCGAGGCGAGGGTGGTGAAATGTCTGCAAAGGGCGGGCGGGGGGGCTCTGCAGCGGTGTGCGCGTGCCGGGGGCGGCCGCGCGCCCTGCTGCCCTCGGGGCGTCAAAAAAGCAGTACGGCACGGAAAGGGGGGCGCGCAGGCGCACGGCGGCCGGCCGCGCGCCCTGCTGCCCTCGGGGCGTCCAAAAAGCGGTACGGCACGATAAAGGGGGGCGCGCATGCGCACTGGGTTCCGCCGTGCTCACTGCTGCCACCCTGTGTCCAAAAATCGGTACTGCACCCTGTGGGGGGGGCGCGCGTGCGCACAGCGTTCCGCCGTGCTCACTGCTGCCACCCTGTGTCCAAAAAGCGGTACTGCACCCTGTGGGGGGGGCGCGCGTGCGCACTGGGTTCTGCCATGCTCACTGCTGCCACCCTGTGTCCAAAAATCGGTACTGCACCCTGTGGGGGGGGCTCGCGTGCGCACTGGGTTCCGCCGCGCTCACTGCTGCCACCCTGTGTCCAAAAAGCGGTACTGCACCCGGTGGGGGGGGCGCGCATGCGCAGACAGCCGGCGCGCACATGCTCAGTGCCGGTCGCCATGTTTGCTGCTGCTCTCCGCCGTTTCGGTAACGGGTAAGCGAATGGAGCGTGCTCGTCGCCCCTTCCCGGCGCTCTTGGAGCGGCCACGGGCTCGGGCAGCCTCGGGGCGCTCGCTGGGAGTCCCGGGCTGCCGCGGCGGGCTGCGGTTCGCACGCGTGAGCCGCCCGGCTGCAGCGCCGCGGCGCGAGCATGCCATTGCGGGTCTCGCCTCCCTTCGTGCTCCCCCCCGCCCCTCGGGCTCCCCCGGCTCCCCCCCGCCCCTCGGGATTCCCCGCTCCACCCGCCCCTCGCGCTCCCCCCCGCTTCTCGGGCTCCCCTCGCGCTCCCCCCCACCCCCGCGCTCCCCCCTGCTTCTCGGGCTCCCCTCGCGCTCCCCCCCCGCTCCTCGGGCTCCCCCTGCTCCCCTCGCGCTCCGCCCCGCCCCTCGCGCTCCCCCCCGCTTCTCGGGCTCCCCTCGCGCTCCGCCCCGCCCCTCGGGCTCCCCCTGCTCCCCTCGGGCTCCCCCTGCTCCCCTCGGGCTCCCCCTGCTCCCCTCGCGCTCCCCCTGCTCCCCTCGCGCTCCCCCTGCTCCCCTCGCGCTCCGCCCCACCCCTCGCGCTCCCCTCGCGCTCCGCCCCGCCCCTCGGGCTCCCCTGCTCCCCCCGCGCTCCCCCCCGCTTCTCGGGCTCCCCTCGCGCTCCGCCCCGCCCCTCGGGCTCCCCCTGCTCCCCTCGCGCTCCCCCTGCTCCCCTCGCGCTCCGCCCCGCTTCTCGGGCTCCCCTCGCGCTCCCCCCCGCTTCTCGGGCTCCCCTCGCGCTCCCCCTGCTCCCCTCGCGCTCCCCCTGCTCCCCTCGCGCTCCCCCTGCTCCCCTCGCGCTCCGCCTCGCCCCTCGCGCTCCCCTCGCGCTCCGCCCCGCCCCTCGGGCTCCCCCTGCTCCCCTCGCGCTCCCCCCCGCTTCTCGGGCTCCCCTCGCGCTCCCCCCCGCTTCTCGGGCTCCCCCCTGCTTCTCAGGCTCCTCTCACGCTCCCCCCCGCTCCTCGGGCTCCCCTTGCTCCCCTCGCGCTCTGCCCCACCCCTCGCACTCCCCCTGCTCCCCTCGCGCTCCCCCCAGCTTCTCGGGCTCCCCCCTGCTTCTCAGGCTCCTCTCGGGCTCCCCTTGCTCCCCTCGCGCTCCCCCTGGTCCCCTCGCGCTCCCCCCCGCCCCCGCGCTCCCCCCCGCTTCTCGGGCTCCCCTCGTGCTCCCCCCCGCTCCTCGGGCCCCCCTGCTCCCCTCCCGCTCCCCCCCGCCTCTCGCGCTCCCCTCGCACTCCGCCCCGCCCCTCGGGCTCCCCTCCCGCTCCCCTCGCTCCCCCCCGCCCCTCCCGCTCCCCTCGCTCCCCCCCCCCCCGCGCTGTCCGAGCCGGCACGTGCGCGGTGCTCAAGCGTCACTGCCGCCGCAGTCCGTTGGCGAGCGGCGCATGCGCGGCGGCGGGGAAGCAAGATGGCGGCAAGCAGGGAGGGCGTTTTCGCTCGGCGGCGGCGGCGGCGGGTGAGTGCGGAGGTGTCGTGGAGTGAAGGATGTGGGGCCCCCGGGTGAGGCGAACGCATAGGTTCGGGGGGCGTCGGGCTGCATCCTGCCCGCTGCGGCCGTCGCTGCGTGGAGGCGGCGGTGCGGGGCGAGTGGGGGTGCGGGGCGAGTGGGGGGGCGGGCTGGGACCCGGCGCCGCGCCGGGAGCGCGGGTGTGACTTTGCGTTTTGCGTGCGCGGCGTTTAGGGCGCCAGTTCGTTGGCAGCGCGGGCCGGGGCACGCGCTCGCCCCTGCGGAGGCGGCGCGGCGGAGCGGAGCGGGGGGGCAGGCGGGCCCCGGAGCAGGGTTGCGGCGCGGCGTCGGCCCTGTAGTGTTTCCAAACGGCTTACCCCGTAACGTACGATGCAAAGCGGTGTATTAAGACCTTTCCTTTGAGGGAAAGAAGGAAAAAGAAAGAAAGGGGGGAAAGAAAAAAAAAAAAAAAACCACGGGAAAGAGAAAACGCGTGTAAATCGAAGTGTTTTGTTGGAAGCGAAATGCAATTTTCTGTCTTTGTTACAGAGGCGGAACCGACAATAGCAAATGCTGACAAAGAGCAAAGCCGGACGAGCGAGCGGTTTTTTGCGCTTACTCCCGAAGGGGCGGGCTGAAAGGAGGAAGCAAAAATGCAGCAGCGGACCCTCGATCTCCCCAGAAGCTGCGACAGTAGGAGGCGTTCTGGCCCGGGTAACCAAGGTAACTCTTGATGCGGAACGTTCGTTCTTTCGGCCTCCCTCCCGGAGGCAGCGCTGAGGACTAAGCGACCCGTTGCTGCCCTGCGCCTCTTGTTAACCGTAGCTGCCTTAGTTTTGCTTCGGTCGTTTGTATTTTGTTTTGTTATCGTACACGCGTACGTAGAAAAGGAAAGATAGGATATTTAATTTTTAGGTTCGTTGCCACGGCTGAAGCTGAAGAGACAGAAAAACGTAAGCGAGCCGAAGTAATAAAATTAAAGGGAACCGAGCGAGAGCCGTCTCCGTCGCCCCGAAAGGGAAAGCCCGTTCCTCCCGGTGAGGAAGGTTCGCCGGTAATAGCGATCGGAATAACAGATGAGCGACATCTAACGGAAGGTGCGTACGCGTTACGGAAAGGACGCTGCGTCCATCCGTTTCCGTGCGCGTGACTCTCTGCATCTGTGAAGCGTCGTGCTTTAAGAGCTCCAAGACGGCAAATTCCCGTCTTCGGGGAACGGCGGTCAGGTGGCCAGCGAGAGAGGGAGAGGCAAGCGTGCGAATTGTAAAACGAAGAGGAAGGCTCATTTAGCGCGACCCCAGGTTAATTGCCTGGCAATGGTCTTTGGGGCAGCAGGAAGACGGCAGCTCGAAGAAAAGGTAAAGCCTTGCGGAATTAGGACTCCTTCCTTCTCGTGTAGTAGATCCGCTTTTGTGCTTAGAAACAACTTTGGATTGTTAATTTCTGCTGAGCTTTGAATACGTCACGTCACGGACTCTTAGGCGACACGGGGGAGTTCAGCTGCGCAGCCTGCCAGAGGAACGTCGCCCACGAGGCCTCGCTAGCCTTGAGGAGCTGTAGGCGCCGATGCACGTGGCTCGTTCTGTCGGGCGCGCAGAGGTTTGCTTTGGCTGCCGAAATTTCAGCTTGGCTTTGCGCCCTGTAGCGGTGGTATTTTTGTATTTCTAAATTGTGTTAATGCTAGGCGTTCGGCACATCGGGGAACGACTGTGTGCTGCCGTGAAGAACTGCAGGCTCCCGCCCTCAGCCCTTTCTCGGCAAGTTATCGGGTGTCGAGAGCGGCCGGGAGACTCCGAATGCCGGCGGAAAGGTTCTCTGCCCGCTCCTGACGAGGAGCCTTCGGCCGCGGGAAGGTCGGCGGCGTCCTTCCCGGACTCGTGAGTAATAAGCCGCGGTTCGCGGGCCGGCAGGGCAGGGGAGGGGAGGGGAGGGGAGGGGGGGGGGAATAGCGCCTGGTAGCCCGGCGGCTCCGGCGTCGCCGTTGCTAGCGGGGCCCCGAGGTCCATGTGAAGCCTCAGCTGCCTGTCGGGAGCTTTGTTTTGGTGTGTTTACCTGGCAAAAGCAGCGAGGGAGGCCTCAAAGAAGAATTTTCGTGCCTAGGTGGGTAAGCTGCGACCCCAGCTGTCTTTGCCTTGCTTTGCCGCTTAGTGTCGTAACGGCGACTTGGGAGCCCGCGATAAAAACCGTTCCGGGGCCGAAGGGAGGCCCTGCGTTTGCCCCGCTTGGGAAACCGTCGTTAAAGCTTGGGGGGGGGGGCCGAGCTCCGAAAGGAGACTCTGCCGGTGACCTCGGTGGTCCGATTCGTTTGCAGGCTGACGTTCCGAGGGCCGGCGAGCGGAAGAGGAGCAGCTCAGCCCGTTCGGTTGATTTCGGCGATCCTGTTTTAAGGAAGCGCGTAAGTGCAGACGGGGTCTGGGAGGCTTTTCGCCCGAGACGGGAAAGAGCGAGGAAGACTGGAGAGCGTGGAAAAACTAGGTGCCGCGGGTACTGAAGCTGTTAAGGGCTGAGAGAATTTGGGCTTAAGCATCTGAAAGGGGCTGCTAACGCGCAAGGAGCGGTAAAATACCATCGCTGGACAGCAGGCTCCTTTCCGGCCCTCCGTCCCCCTCTGCAGCCTTCTCGTTCTGTTTGTTTCTGTTCCTCTTTTCTGGCTGGGCTGTGCAGCGATCCCGGAAGGACGTGTCTTTTGAGGTGTGCCTTTGCGAAGGTGGTTCGGCTGCCTGGGGGGATGGATCAAAGCCTTTGAGGCTCCCTCCGATCTGTTTCATTTCCTTTTGAATTTCTTCCTTTCTTTGCTTTCTCCTAGGGCGTCTGTCAGCTAACGAGTAAAGAAGATGGAACGGCCTGTCCGCAGAGGAGAACTGACGCACGGTAAACGTGAATACGCTAGACCTCCGCTACGTCACGGGCGTTTGTTTACGTCCGTGCGTTCCAATCTCTAGTTGCGCATTCGGGACGCGGCATCTGCCCGCTATCCGACTCCTCCGTGTAGCGTAGAAGGCGCTGTACAGCTGCCGGTCTCTACGGGAGGTTGTTAGTGAGAAGGAGAACGGTGTATTCCAGCTCGCGACCGCCAAACGGGCTCCTTTAGGTCCGCTTTCAGACTTGGGGCCTACTTCATCGGTCCGCTTGGACGTGGTTTCTTGGGGGGAACGCTAGTGCTTTCCCTGTGCTTTTCCTGCGTCGAAACCGGTAGTTTATAGGCCAGAGCGGTTATGCCGTACCTTCCTTTGAGAGGCGTTTCGTCCGCGTCTCGGGCTTCGGGGAAAATCAATTGGACGGAATTGCCGAAGGCGCGCCTTGAAATAGGCGGTAAATCTAGAAGCGTGTCTGAATCGCGAGGGGCTCGTAACTTGGTCTTTGTCCTCAACGTCTGCTTTTCTTTCGCTCTTATTGCAGGCTTCCCTCCAACGATCGGCGTCGCTGCGGCGTCTCGTGTTTCACGGGCAGCGGTCTCTGCTCAGTAAGGACGTGAGAACTCCTGCGCTCCCGGAGAGCCCGGGATCCCTGCTCCGGGCTGGTCATTTTAGGCCTTTGTGCGGAGCGTTCTTTCTAGCTACGCGCCCCGCGTGAGCCTCTCCTTCGGCCGTTTTCCCAAGGCGGCGGAAACGCTTCTGGGAAACGCCGTCGTTTCCGAAACGTTTCGCCGTGTCCTTGCCGGTAGGGGATACCGTGAGAGCGGGCAGAGGCGGCCGACGTCTGTGCGAGGAAAGAAGCGTGGCGCAAAGAAGGGACCTCTTTGGCCCGCCTGGTCCGCTTTAGAGAGTTTTCTTTTGGACCCGAAGATCGGGTCTGCGAGTGCCGCGCTCAGCGCACGCGTTTGTTCCCCCCCCCCCCCCCCGTTCTTTTAGCAAGACCGTGCGTGTCCTCGAGCTGTTTGTCCCGAGGGGGGAGTCGCTGCGGGAATTGCTGGGGAGGCCCTGACGGCGGGACGTGAAAAAGACGCCTTTGACCGCGTGCGTGCGGCCGAAGGAACGTCGGCCCAAGAATCCGAAGAAGACATGCCGCGTGCCAGCATCTCGTACCGTTTAATAATAAAAACCGAGCAGTCTGTCAAGCAAATAGCGCGGCTTGCTTTGGGCTGTTTATTTTGTTTAACGATCAGTAAAGGCGAGAGGTCGAAAGTTCTAAAGAAGAACGGCTGCTTCTTGGAACGCTTGCAAATTGTCCCGTTAAGTAGGTGGGTGGTTTTTTTGTTTTCGTTTTGTTTTTTTAAGTGCAGCCTCTGACTCTTTTTTGTCTGTGGAGTATTTTGCAACGATGTTCAAAGGAAAGCGCTGTTACTGAAGCCTCTAGGAGCAGCGGCTCGAGCACGACACGCGGCGACGCTGCGCCTCGCAGCAGGCGCTGTAAATAAGGGCAGATGAGCCGAGGCGAGGGTGGTGAAATGTCTGCAAAGGGCGGGCGGGGGGGCTCTGCAGCGGTGTGCGCGTGCCGGGGGCGGCCGCGCGCCCTGCTGCCCTCCGGGCGTCAAAAAAGCGGTACGGCACGATAAAGGGGGGCGCGCATGCGCACTGGGTTCCGCCGTGCTCACTGCTGCCACCCTGTGTCCAAAAATCGGTACTGCACCCTGTGGGGGGGCGCGCGTGCGCACTGGGTTCTGCCATGCTCACTGCTGCCACCCTGTGTCCAAAAATCGGTACTGCACCCTGTGGGGGGGGCTCGCGTGCGCACAGCGTTCCGCCGTGCTCACTGCTGCCACCCTGTGTCCAACAATCGGTACTGCAACCTGTGGGGGGGGCGCGCACGCGCACAGCGTTCCGCCGCGCTCACTGCTGCCACCCTGTGTCCAAAAAGCGGTACTGCACCCGGTGGGGGGGGCGCGCATGCGCAGACAGCCGGCGCGCACATGCTCAGTGCCGGTCGCCATGTTTGCTGCTGCTCTCCGCCGTTTCGGTAACGGGTAAGCGAATGGAGCGTGCTCGTCGCCCCTTCCCGGCGCTCTTGGAGCGGCCACGGGCTCGGGCAGCCTCGGGGCGCTCGCTGGGAGTCCCGGGCTGCCGCGGCGGGCTGCGGTTCGCACGCGTGAGCCGCCCGGCTGCAGCGCCGCGGCGCGAGCATGCCATTGCGGGTCTCGCCTCCCTTCGTGCTCCCCCCCCGCCCCTCGGGCTCCCCCGGCTCCCCCCCGCCCCTTGGGATTCCCCGCTCCACCCGCCCCTCGCGCTCCCCCCCGCTTCTCGGGCTCCCCTCGCGCTCCCCCCCACCCCCGCGCTCCCCCCTGCTTCTCGGGCTCCCCTCGCGCTCCCCCCCCGCTCCTCGGGCTCCCCCTGCTCCCCTCGCGCTCCGCCCCGCCCCTCGCGCTCCCCCCCGCTTCTCGGGCTCCCCTCGCGCTCCGCCCCGCCCCTCGGGCTCCCCCTGCTCCCCTCGGGCTCCCCCTGCTCCCCTCGCGCTCCCCCTGCTCCCCTCGCGCTCCGCCCCACCCCTCGCGCTCCCCTCGCGCTCCGCCCCGCCCCTCGGGCTCCCCCTGCTCCCCCCGCGCTCCCCCCCGCTTCTCGGGCTCCCCTCGCGCTCCGCCCCGCCCCTCGGGCTCCCCCTGCTCCCCTCGCGCTCCCCCTGCTCCCCTCGCGCTCCGCCCCGCTTCTCGGGCTCCCCTCGCGCTCCCCCCCGCTTCTCGGGCTCCCCTCGCGCTCCGCCCCGCCCCTCGCGCTCCCCCTGCTCCCCTCGCGCTCCCCCTGCTCCCCTCGCGCTCCCCCTGCTCCCCTCGCGCTCCGCCTCGCCCCTCGCGCTCCCCTCGCGCTCCGCCCCGCCCCTCGGGCTCCCCCTGCTCCCTCGCGCTCCCCCCCGCTTCTCGGGCTCCCCTCGCGCTCCCCCCCGCTTCTCGGGCTCCCCCCTGCTTCTCAGGCTCCTCTCACGCTCCCCCCCGCTCCTCGGGCTCCCCTTGCTCCCCTCGCGCTCTGCCCCACCCCTCGCACTCCCCCTGCTCCCCTCGCGCTCCCCCCCGCTTCTCGGGCTCCCCCCTGCTTCTCAGGCTCCTCTCGGGCTCCCCTTGCTCCCCTCGCGCTCCGCCCCACCCCTCGCGCTCCCCCTGGTCCCCTCGCGCTCCCCCCCGCCCCCGCGCTCCCCCCCGCTTCTCGGGCTCCCCTCGTGCTCCCCCCCGCTCCTCGGGCCCCCCTGCTCCCCTCCCGCTCCCCCCCGCCTCTCGCGCTCCCCTCGCACTCCGCCCCGCCCCTCGGGCTCCCCTCCCGCTCCCCTCGCTCCCCCCCGCCCCTCCCGCTCCCCTCGCTCCCCCCCCCCGCGCTGTCCGAGCCGGCACGTGCGCGGTGCTCAAGCGTCACTGCCGCCGCAGTCCGTTGGCGAGCGGCGCATGCGCGGCGGCGGGGAAGCAAGATGGCGGCAAGCAGGGAGGGCGTTTTCGCTCGGCGGCGGCGGCGGCGGGTGAGTGCGGAGGTGTCGTGGAGTGAAGGATGTGGGGCCCCCGGGTGAGGCGAACGCATAGGTTCGGGGGGCGTCGGGCTGCATCCTGCCCGCTGCGGCCGTCGCTGCGTGGAGGCGGCGGTGCGGGGCGAGTGGGGGTGCGGGGCGAGTGGGGGGGCGGGCTGGGACCCGGCGCCGCGCCGGGAGCGCGGGTGTGACTTTGCGTTTTGCGTGCGCGGCGTTTAGGGCGCCAGTTCGTTGGCAGCGCGGGCCGGGGCACGCGCTCGCCCCTGCGGAGGCAGCGCGGCGGAGCGGAGCGGGGGGGCAGGCGGGCCCCGGAGCAGGGTTGCGGCGCGGCGTCGGCCCTGTAGTGTTTCCAAACGGCTTACCCCGTAACGTACGATGCAAAGCGGTGTATTAAGACCTTTCCTTTGAGGGAAAGAAGGAAAAAGAAAGAAAGGGGGGAAAGAAAAAAAAAAAAAAAACCACGGGAAAGAGAAAAAGAACGCGTGTAAATCGAAGTGTTTTGTTGGAAGCGAAATGCAATTTTCTGTCTTTGTTACAGAGGCGGAACCGACAATAGCAAATGCTGACAAAGAGCAAAGCCGGACGAGCGAGCGGTTTTTTGCGCTTACTCCCAAAGGGGCGGGCTGAAAGGAGGAAGCAAAAATGCAGCAGCGGACCCTCGATCTCCCCAGAAGCTGCGACAGTAGGAGGCGTTCTGGCCCGGGTAACCAAGGTAACTCTTGATGCGGAACGTTCGTTCTTTCGGCCTCCCTCCCGGAGGCAGCGCTGAGGACTAAGCGACCCGTTGCTGCCCTGCGCCTCTTGTTAACCGTAGCTGCCTTAGTTTTGCTTCGGTCGTTTGTATTTTGTTTTGTTATCGTACACGCGTACGTAGAAAAGGAAAGATAGGATATTTAATTTTTAGGTTCGTTGCCATGGCTGAAGCTGAAGAGACAGAAAAACGTAAGCGAGCCGAAGTAATAAAATTAAAGGGAACCGAGCGAGAGCCGTCTCCGTCGCCCCGAAAGGGAAAGCCCGTTCCTCCCGGTGAGGAAGGTTCGCCGGTAATAGCGATCGGAATAACAGATGAGCGACATCTAACGGAAGGTGCGTACGCGTTACGGAAAGGACGCTGCGTCCATCCGTTTCCGTGCGCGTGACTCTCTGCATCTGTGAAGCGTCGTGCTTTAAGAGCTCCAAGACGGCAAATTCCCGTCTTCGGGGAACGGCGGTCAGGTGGCCAGCGAGAGAGGGAGAGGCAAGCGTGCGAATTGTAAAACGAAGAGGAAGGCTCATTTAGCGCGACCCCAGGTTAATTGCCTGGCAATGGTCTTTGGGGCAGCAGGAAGACGGCAGCTCGAAGAAAAGGTAAAGCCTTGCGGAATTAGGACTCCTTCCTTCTCGTGTAGTAGATCCGCTTTTGTGCTTAGAAACAACTTTGGATTGTTAATTTCTGCTGAGCTTTGAATACGTCACGTCACGGACTCTTAGGCGACACGGGGGAGTTCAGCTGCGCAGCCTGCCAGAGGAACGTCGCCCACGAGGCCTCGCTAGCCTTGAGGAGCTGTAGGCGCCGATGCACGTGGCTCGTTCTGTCGGGCGCGCAGAGGTTTGCTTTGGCTGCCGAAATTTCAGCTTGGCTTTGCGCCCTGTAGCGGTGGTATTTTTGTATTTCTAAATTGTGTTAATGCTAGGCGTTCGGCACATCGGGGAACGACTGTGTGCTGCCGTGAAGAACTGCAGGCTCCCGCCCTCAGCCCTTTCTCGGCAAGTTATCGGGTGTCGAGAGCGGCCGGGAGACTCCGAATGCCGGCGGAAAGGTTCTCTGCCCGCTCCTGACGAGGAGCCTTCGGCCGCGGGAAGGTCGGCGGCGTCCTTCCCGGACTCGTGAGTAATAAGCCGCGGTTCGCGGGCCGGCAGGGCAGGGGAGGGGAGGGGAGGGGAGGGGGGGGGGAATAGCGCCTGGTAGCCCGGCGGCTCCGGCGTCGCCGTTGCTGGCGGGGCCCCGAGGTCCATGTGAAGCCTCAGCTGCCTGTCGGGAGCTTTGTTTTGGTGTGTTTACCTGGCAAAAGCAGCGAGGGAGGCCTCAAAGAAGAATTTTCGTGCCTAGGTGGGTAAGCTGCGACCCCAGCTGTCTTTGCCTTGCTTTGCCGCTTAGTGTCGTAACGGCGACTTGGGAGCCCGCGATAAAAACCGTTCCGGGGCCGAAGGGAGGCCCTGCGTTTGCCCCGCTTGGGAAACCGTCGTTAAAGCTTGGGGGGGGGGGCCGAGCTCCGAAAGGAGACTCTGCCGGTGACCTCGGTGGTCCGATTCGTTTGCAGGCTGACGTTCCGAGGGCCGGCGAGCGGAAGAGGAGCAGCTCAGCCCGTTCGGTTGATTTCGGCGATCCTGTTTTAAGGAAGCGCGTAAGTGCAGACGGGGTCTGGGAGGCTTTTCGCCCGAGACGGGAAAGAGCGAGGAAGACTGGAGAGCGTGGAAAAACTAGGTGCCGCGGGTACTGAAGCTGTTAAGGGCTGAGAGAATTTGGGCTTAAGCATCTGAAAGGGGCTGCTAACGCGCAAGGAGCGGTAAAATACCATCGCTGGACAGCAGGCTCCTTTCCGGCCCTCCGTCCCCCTCTGCAGCCTTCTCGTTCTGTTTGTTTCTGTTCCTCTTTTCTGGCTGGGCTGTGCAGCGATCCCGGAAGGACGTGTCTTTTGAGGTGTGCCTTTGCGAAGGTGGTTCGGCTGCCTGGGGGGATGGATCAAAGCCTTTGAGGCTCCCTCCGATCTGTTTCATTTCCTTTTGAATTTCTTCCTTTCTTTGCTTTCTCCTAGGGCGTCTGTCAGCTAACGAGTAAAGAAGATGGAACGGCCTGTCCGCAGAGGAGAACTGACGCACGGTAAACGTGAATACGCTAGACCTCCGCTACGTCACGGGCGTTTGTTTACGTCCGTGCGTTCCAATCTCTAGTTGCGCATTCGGGACGCGGCATCTGCCCGCTATCCGACTCCTCCGTGTAGCGTAGAAGGCGCTGTACAGCTGCCGGTCTCTCCGGGAGGTTGTTAGTGAGAAGGAGAACGGTGTATTCCAGCTCGCGACCGCCAAACGGGCTCCTTTAGGTCCGCTTTCAGACTTGGGGCCTACTTCATCGGTCCGCTTGGACGTGGTTTCTTGGGGGGAACGCTAGTGCTTTCCCTGTGCTTTTCCTGCGTCGAAACCGGTAGTTTATAGGCCAGAGCGGTTATGCCGTACCTTCCTTTGAGAGGCGTTTCGTCCGCGTCTCGGGCTTCGGGGAAAATCAATTGGACGGAATTGCCGAAGGCGCGCCTTGAAATAGGCGGTAAATCTAGAAGCGTGTCTGAATCGCGAGGGGCTCGTAACTTGGTCTTTGTCCTCAACGTCTGCTTTTCTTTCGCTCTTATTGCAGGCTTCCCTCCAACGATCGGCGTCGCTGCGGCGTCTCGTGTTTCACGGGCAGCGGTCTCTGCTCAGTAAGGACGTGAGAACTCCTGCGCTCCCGGAGAGCCCGGGATCCCTGCTCCGGGCTGGTCATTTTAGGCCTTTGTGCGGAGCGTTCTTTCTAGCTACGCGCCCCGCGTGAGCCTCTCCTTCGGCCGTTTTCCCAAGGCGGCGGAAACGCTTCTGGGAAACGCCGTCGTTTCCGAAACGTTTCGCCGTGTCCTTGCCGGTAGGGGATACCGTGAGAGCGGGCAGAGGCGGCCGACGTCTGTGCGAGGAAAGAAGCGTGGCGCAAAGAAGGGACCTCTTTGGCCCGCCTGGTCCGCTTTAGAGAGTTTTCTTTTGGACCCGAAGATCGGGTCTGCGAGTGCCGCGCTCAGCGCACGCGTTTGTTCCCCCCCCCCCCCCCCCGTTCTTTTAGCAAGACCGTGCGTGTCCTCGAGCTGTTTGTCCCGAGGGGGGAGTCGCTGCGGGAATTGCTGGGGAGGCCCTGACGGCGGGACGTGAAAAAGACGCCTTTGACCGCGTGCGTGCGGCCGAAGGAACGTCAGCCCAAGAATCCGAAGAAGACATGCCGCGTGCCAGCATCTCGTACCGTTTAATAATAAAAACCGAGCAGTCTGTCAAGCAAATAGCGCGGCTTGCTTTGGGCTGTTTATTTTGTTTAACGATCAGTAAAGGCGAGAGGTCGAAAGTTCTAAAGAAGAACGGCTGCTTCTTGGAACGCTTGCAAATTGTCCCGTTAAGTAGGTGGGTGGTTTTTTTGTTTTCGTTTTGTTTTTTTAAGTGCAGCCTCTGACTCTTTTTTGTCTGTGGAGTATTTTGCAACGATGTTCAAAGGAAAGCGCTGTTACTGAAGCCTCTAGGAGCAGCGGCTCGAGCACGACACGCGGCGACGCTGCGCCTCGCAGCAGGCGCTGTAAATAAGGGCAGATGAGCCGAGGCGAGGGTGGTGAAATGTCTGCAAAGGGCGGGCGGGGGGGCTCTGCAGCGGTGTGCGCGTGCCGGGGGCGGCCGCGCGCCCTGCTGCCCTTGGGGCGTCAAAAAAGCGGTACGGCACGATAAAGGGGGGCGCGCATGCGCACTGGGTTCCGCCGTGCTCACTGCTGCCACCCTGTGTCCAAAAATCGGTACTGCACCCTGTGGGGGGGGCGCGCGTGCGCACAGCGTTCCGCCGCGCTCACTGCTGCCACCCTGTGTCCAAAAAGCGGTACTGCACCCTGTGGGGGGGCGCGCGTGCGCACTGGGTTCTGCCATGCTCACTGCTGCCACCCTGTGTCCAAAAATCGGTACTGCACCCTGTGGGGGGGGCTCGCGTGCGCACAGCGTTCCGCCGTGCTCACTGCTGCCACCCTGTGTCCAAAAATCGGTACTGCAACCTGTGGGGGGGGCGCGCACGCGCACAGCGTTCCGCCGCGCTCACTGCTGCCACCCTGTGTCCAAAAAGCGGTACTGCACCCGGTGGGGGGGGCGCGCATGCGCAGACAGCCGGCGCGCACATGCTCAGTGCCGGTCGCCATGTTTGCTGCTGCTCTCCGCCGTTTCGGTAACGGGTAAGCGAATGGAGCGTGCTCGTCGCCCCTTCCCGGCGCTCTTGGAGCGGCCACGGGCTCGGGCAGCCTCGGGGCGCTCGCTGGGAGTCCCGGGCTGCCGCGGCGGGCTGCGGTTCGCACGCGTGAGCCGCCCGGCTGCAGCGCCGCGGCGCGAGCATGCCATTGCGGGTCTCGCCTCCCTTCGTGCTCCCCCCCGCCCCTCGGGCTCCCCCGGCTCCCCCCCGCCCCTTGGGATTCCCCGCTCCACCCGCCCCTCGCGCTCCCCCCCGCTTCTCGGGCTCCCCTCGCGCTCCCCCCCACCCCCGCGCTCCCCCCTGCTTCTCGGGCTCCCCTCGCGCTCCGCCCCGCCCCTCGGGCTCCCCCTGCTCCCCTCGGGCTCCCCCTGCTCCCCTCGCGCTCCCCCTGCTCCCCTCGCGCTCCGCCCCACCCCTCGCGCTCCCCTCGCGCTCCGCCCCGCCCCTCGGGCTCCCCCTGCTCCCCCCGCGCTCCCCCCCGCTTCTCGGGCTCCCCTCGCGCTCCGCCCCGCCCCTCGGGCTCCCCCTGCTCCCCTCGCGCTCCCCCTGCTCCCCTCGCGCTCCGCCCCGCTTCTCGGGCTCCCCTCGCGCTCCCCCCCGCTTCTCGGGCTCCCCTCGCGCTCCGCCCCGCCCCTCGCGCTCCCCCTGCTCCCCTCGCGCTCCCCCTGCTCCCCTCGCGCTCCCCCTGCTCCCCTCGCGCTCCGCCTCGCCCCTCGCGCTCCCCTCGCGCTCCGCCCCGCCCCTCGGGCTCCCCCTGCTCCCCTCGCGCTCCCCCCCCGCTTCTCGGGCTCCCCTCGCGCTCCCCCCCGCTTCTCGGGCTCCCCCCTGCTTCTCAGGCTCCTCTCACGCTCCCCCCCGCTCCTCGGGCTCCCCTTGCTCCCCTCGCGCTCTGCCCCACCCCTCGCACTCCCCCTGCTCCCCTCGCGCTCCCCCCCGCTTCTCGGGCTCCCCCCTGCTTCTCAGGCTCCTCTCGGGCTCCCCTTGCTCCCCTCGCGCTCCGCCCCACCCCTCGCGCTCCCCCTGGTCCCCTCGCGCTCCCCCCCGCCCCCGCGCTCCCCCCCGCTTCTCGGGCTCCCCTCGTGCTCCCCCCCCGCTCCTCGGGCCCCCCTGCTCCCCTCACGCTCCCCCCCGCCTCTCGCGCTCCCCTCGCACTCCGCCCCGCCCCTCGGGCTCCCCTCCCGCTCCCCTCGCTCCCCCCCGCCCCTCCCGCTCCCCTCGCTCCCCCCCCCCCGCGCTGTCCGAGCCGGCACGTGCGCGGTGCTCAAGCGTCACTGCCGCCGCAGTCCGTTGGCGAGCGGCGCATGCGCGGCGGCGGGGAAGCAAGATGGCGGCAAGAAGGGAGGGCGTTTTCGCTCGGCGGCGGCGGCGGCGGGTGAGTGCGGAGGTGTCGTGGAGTGAAGGATGTGGGGCCCCCGGGTGAGGCGAACGCATAGGTTCGGGGGGCGTCGGGCTGCATCCTGCCCGCTGCGGCCGTCGCTGCGTGGAGGCGGCGGTGCGGGGCGAGTGGGGGTGCGGGGCGAGTGGGGGGGCGGGCTGGGACCCGGCGCCGCGCCGGGAGCGCGGGTGTGACTTTGCGTTTTGCGTGCGCGGCGTTTAGGGCGCCAGTTCGTTGGCAGCGCGGGCCGGGGCACGCGCTCGCCCCTGCGGAGGCGGCGCGGCGGAGCGGAGCGGGGGGGCAGGCGGGCCCCGGAGCAGGGTTGCGGCGCGGCGTCGGCCCTGTAGTGTTTCCAAACGGCTTACCCCGTAACGTACGATGCAAAGCGGTGTATTAAGACCTTTCCTTTGAGGGAAAGAAGGAAAAAGAAAGAAAGGGGGGAAAGAAAAAAAAAAAAAAAACCACGGGAAAGAGAAAAAGAACGCGTGTAAATCGAAGTGTTTTGTTGGAAGCGAAATGCAATTTTCTGTCTTTGTTACAGAGGCGGAACCGACAATAGCAAATGCTGACAAAGAGCAAAGCCGGACGAGCGAGCGGTTTTTTGCGCTTACTCCCAAAGGGGCGGGCTGAAAGGAGGAAGCAAAAATGCAGCAGCGGACCCTCGATCTCCCCAGAAGCTGCGACAGTAGGAGGCGTTCTGGCCCGGGTAACCAAGGTAACTCTTGATGCGGAACGTTCGTTCTTTCGGCCTCCCTCCCGGAGGCAGCGCTGAGGACTAAGCGACCCGTTGCTGCCCTGCGCCTCTTGTTAACCGTAGCTGCCTTAGTTTTGCTTCGGTCGTTTGTATTTTGTTTTGTTATCGTACACGCGTACGTAGAAAAGGAAAGATAGGATATTTAATTTTTAGGTTCGTTGCCATGGCTGAAGCTGAAGAGACAGAAAAACGTAAGCGAGCCGAAGTAATAAAATTAAAGGGAACCGAGCGAGAGCCGTCTCCGTCGCCCCGAAAGGGAAAGCCCGTTCCTCCCGGTGAGGAAGGTTCGCCGGTAATAGCGATCGGAATAACAGATGAGCGACATCTAACGGAAGGTGCGTACGCGTTACGGAAAGGACGCTGCGTCCATCCGTTTCCGTGCGCGTGACTCTCTGCATCTGTGAAGCGTCGTGCTTTAAGAGCTCCAAGACGGCAAATTCCCGTCTTCGGGGAACGGCGGTCAGGTGGCCAGCGAGAGAGGGAGAGGCAAGCGTGCGAATTGTAAAACGAAGAGGAAGGCTCATTTAGCGCGACCCCAGGTTAATTGCCTGGCAATGGTCTTTGGGGCAGCAGGAAGACGGCAGCTCGAAGAAAAGGTAAAGCCTTGCGGAATTAGGACTCCTTCCTTCTCGTGTAGTAGATCCGCTTTTGTGCTTAGAAACAACTTTGGATTGTTAATTTCTGCTGAGCTTTGAATACGTCACGTCACGGACTCTTAGGCGACACGGGGGAGTTCAGCTGCGCAGCCTGCCAGAGGAACGTCGCCCACGAGGCCTCGCTAGCCTTGAGGAGCTGTAGGCGCCGATGCACGTGGCTCGTTCTGTCGGGCGCGCAGAGGTTTGCTTTGGCTGCCGAAATTTCAGCTTGGCTTTGCGCCCTGTAGCGGTGGTATTTTTGTATTTCTAAATTGTGTTAATGCTAGGCGTTCGGCACATCGGGGAACGACTGTGTGCTGCCGTGAAGAACTGCAGGCTCCCGCCCTCAGCCCTTTCTCGGCAAGTTATCGGGTGTCGAGAGCGGCCGGGAGACTCCGAATGCCGGCGGAAAGGTTCTCTGCCCGCTCCTGACGAGGAGCCTTCGGCCGCGGGAAGGTCGGCGGCGTCCTTCCCGGACTCGTGAGTAATAAGCCGCGGTTCGCGGGCCGGCAGGGCAGGGGAGGGGAGGGGAGGGGGGGGGGAATAGCGCCTGGTAGCCCGGCGGCTCCGGCGTCGCCGTTGCTAGCGGGGCCCCGAGGTCCATGTGAAGCCTCAGCTGCCTGTCGGGAGCTTTGTTTTGGTGTGTTTACCTGGCAAAAGCAGCGAGGGAGGCCTCAAAGAAGAATTTTCGTGCCTAGGTGGGTAAGCTGCGACCCCAGCTGTCTTTGCCTTGCTTTGCCGCTTAGTGTCGTAACGGCGACTTGGGAGCCCGCGATAAAAACCGTTCCGGGGCCGAAGGGAGGCCCTGCGTTTGCCCCGCTTGGGAAACCGTCGTTAAAGCTTGGGGGGGGGGGCCGAGCTCCGAAAGGAGACTCTGCCGGTGACCTCGGTGGTCCGATTCGTTTGCAGGCTGACGTTCCGAGGGCCGGCGAGCGGAAGAGGAGCAGCTCAGCCCGTTCGGTTGATTTCGGCGATCCTGTTTTAAGGAAGCGCGTAAGTGCAGACGGGGTCTGGGAGGCTTTTCGCCCGAGACGGGAAAGAGCGAGGAAGACTGGAGAGCGTGGAAAAACTAGGTGCCGCGGGTACTGAAGCTGTTAAGGGCTGAGAGAATTTGGGCTTAAGCATCTGAAAGGGGCTGCTAACGCGCAAGGAGCGGTAAAATACCATCGCTGGACAGCAGGCTCCTTTCCGGCCCTCCGTCCCCCTCTGCAGCCTTCTCGTTCTGTTTGTTTCTGTTCCTCTTTTCTGGCTGGGCTGTGCAGCGATCCCGGAAGGACGTGTCTTTTGAGGTGTGCCTTTGCGAAGGTGGTTCGGCTGCCTGGGGGGATGGATCAAAGCCTTTGAGGCTCCCTCCGATCTGTTTCATTTCCTTTTGAATTTCTTCCTTTCTTTGCTTTCTCCTAGGGCGTCTGTCAGCTAACGAGTAAAGAAGATGGAACGGCCTGTCCGCAGAGGAGAACTGACGCACGGTAAACGTGAATACGCTAGACCTCCGCTACGTCACGGGCGTTTGTTTACGTCCGTGCGTTCCAATCTCTAGTTGCGCATTCGGGACGCGGCATCTGCCCGCTATCCGACTCCTCCGTGTAGCGTAGAAGGCGCTGTACAGCTGCCGGTCTCTACGGGAGGTTGTTAGTGAGAAGGAGAACGGTGTATTCCAGCTCGCGACCGCCAAACGGGCTCCTTTAGGTCCGCTTTCAGACTTGGGGCCTACTTCATCGGTCCGCTTGGACGTGGTTTCTTGGGGGGAACGCTAGTGCTTTCCCTGTGCTTTTCCTGCGTCGAAACCGGTAGTTTATAGGCCAGAGCGGTTATGCCGTACCTTCCTTTGAGAGGCGTTTCGTCCGCGTCTCGGGCTTCGGGGAAAATCAATTGGACGGAATTGCCGAAGGCGCGCCTTGAAATAGGCGGTAAATCTAGAAGCGTGTCTGAATCGCGAGGGGCTCGTAACTTGGTCTTTGTCCTCAACGTCTGCTTTTCTTTCGCTCTTATTGCAGGCTTCCCTCCAACGATCGGCGTCGCTGCGGCGTCTCGTGTTTCACGGGCAGCGGTCTCTGCTCAGTAAGGACGTGAGAACTCCTGCGCTCCCGGAGAGCCCGGGATCCCTGCTCCGGGCTGGTCATTTTAGGCCTTTGTGCGGAGCGTTCTTTCTAGCTACGCGCCCCGCGTGAGCCTCTCCTTCGGCCGTTTTCCCAAGGCGGCGGAAACGCTTCTGGGAAACGCCGTCGTTTCCGAAACGTTTCGCCGTGTCCTTGCCGGTAGGGGATACCGTGAGAGCGGGCAGAGGCGGCCGACGTCTGTGCGAGGAAAGAAGCGTGGCGCAAAGAAGGGACCTCTTTGGCCCGCCTGGTCCGCTTTAGAGAGTTTTCTTTTGGACCCGAAGATCGGGTCTGCGAGTGCCGCGCTCAGCGCACGCGTTTGTTCCCCCCCCCCCCCCCCGTTCTTTTAGCAAGACCGTGCGTGTCCTCGAGCTGTTTGTCCCGAGGGGGGAGTCGCTGCGGGAATTGCTGGGGAGGCCCTGACGGCGGGACGTGAAAAAGACGCCTTTGACCGCGTGCGTGCGGCCGAAGGAACGTCAGCCCAAGAATCCGAAGAAGACATGCCGCGTGCCAGCATCTCGTACCGTTTAATAATAAAAACCGAGCAGTCTGTCAAGCAAATAGCGCGGCTTGCTTTGGGCTGTTTATTTTGTTTAACGATCAGTAAAGGCGAGAGGTCGAAAGTTCTAAAGAAGAACGGCTGCTTCTTGGAACGCTTGCAAATTGTCCCGTTAAGTAGGTGGGTGGTTTTTTTGTTTTCGTTTTGTTTTTTTAAGTGCAGCCTCTGACTCTTTTTTGTCTGTGGAGTATTTTGCAACGATGTTCAAAGGAAAGCGCTGTTACTGAAGCCTCTAGGAGCAGCGGCTCGAGCACGACACGCGGCGACGCTGCGCCTCGCAGCAGGCGCTGTAAATAAGGGCAGATGAGCCGAGGCGAGGGTGGTGAAATGTCTGCAAAGGGCGGGCGGGGGGGCTCTGCAGCGGTGTGCGCGTGCCGGGGGCGGCCGCGCGCCCTGCTGCCCTTGGGGCGTCAAAAAAGCGGTACGGCACGATAAAGGGGGGCGCGCATGCGCACTGGGTTCCGCCGTGCTCACTGCTGCCACCCTGTGTCCAAAAATCGGTACTGCACCCTGTGGGGGGGGCGCGCGTGCGCACTGGGTTCCTCCGTGCTCACTGCTGCCACCCTGTGTCCAAAAATCGGTACTGCACCCTGTGGGGGGGGCGCGCGTGCGCACAGCGTTCCGCCGCGCTCACTGCTGCCACCCTGTGTCCAAAAAGCGGTACTGCACCCTGTGGGGGGGCGCGCGTGCGCACTGGGTTCTGCCATGCTCACTGCTGCCACCCTGTGTCCAAAAATCGGTACTGCACCCTGTGGGGGGGGCTCGCGTGCGCACAGCGTTCCGCCGTGCTCACTGCTGCCACCCTGTGTCCAACAATCGGTACTGCAACCTGTGGGGGGGGCGCGCACGCGCACAGCGTTCCGCCGCGCTCACTGCTGCCACCCTGTGTCCAAAAAGCGGTACTGCACCCGGTGGGGGGGGCGCGCATGCGCAGACAGCCGGCGCGCACATGCTCAGTGCCGGTCGCCATGTTTGCTGCTGCTCTCCGCCGTTTCGGTAACGGGTAAGCGAATGGAGCGTGCTCGTCGCCCCTTCCCGGCGCTCTTGGAGCGGCCACGGGCTCGGGCAGCCTCGGGGCGCTCGCTGGGAGTCCCGGGCTGCCGCGGCGGGCTGCGGTTCGCACGCGTGAGCCGCCCGGCTGCAGCGCCGCGGCGCGAGCATGCCATTGCGGGTCTCGCCTCCCTTCGTGCTCCCCCCCGCCCCTCGGGCTCCCCCGGCTCCCCCCCGCCCCTTGGGATTCCCCGCTCCACCCGCCCCTCGCGCTCCCCCCCGCTTCTCGGGCTCCCCTCGCGCTCCCCCCCACCCCCGCGCTCCCCCCTGCTTCTCGGGCTCCCCTCGCGCTCCCCCCCCGCTCCTCGGGCTCCCCCTGCTCCCCTCGCGCTCCGCCCCGCCCCTCGCGCTCCCCCCCGCTTCTCGGGCTCCCCTCGCGCTCCGCCCCGCCCCTCGGGCTCCCCCTGCTCCCCTCGGGCTCCCCCTGCTCCCCTCGGGCTCCCCCTGCTCCCCTCGCGCTCCGCCCCACCCCTCGCGCTCCCCTCGCGCTCCGCCCCGCCCCTCGGGCTCCCCCTGCTCCCCCCGCGCTCCCCCCCGCTTCTCGGGCTCCCCTCGCGCTCCGCCCCGCCCCTCGGGCTCCCCCTGCTCCCCTCGCGCTCCCCCTGCTCCCCTCGCGCTCCGCCCCGCTTCTCGGGCTCCCCTCGCGCTCCCCCCCCGCTTCTCGGGCTCCCCTCGCGCTCCGCCCCGCCCCTCGCGCTCCCCCTGCTCCCCTCGCGCTCCCCCTGCTCCCCTCGCGCTCCGCCTCGCCCCTCGCGCTCCCCTCGCGCTCCGCCCCGCCCCTCGGGCTCCCCCTGCTCCCCTCGCGCTCCCCCCCGCTTCTCGGGCTCCCCTCGCGCTCCCCCCCCGCTTCTCGGGCTCCCCCCTGCTTCTCAGGCTCCTCTCACGCTCCCCCCCGCTCCTCGGGCTCCCCTTGCTCCCCTCGCGCTCTGCCCCACCCCTCGCACTCCCCCTGCTCCCCTCGCGCTCCCCCCCGCTTCTCGGGCTCCCCCCTGCTTCTCAGGCTCCTCTCGGGCTCCCCTTGCTCCCCTCGCGCTCCGCCCCACCCCTCGCGCTCCCCCTGGTCCCCTCGCGCTCCCCCCCGCCCCCGCGCTCCCCCCCGCTTCTCGGGCTCCCCTCGTGCTCCCCCCCGCTCCTCGGGCCCCCCTGCTCCCCTCACGCTCCCCCCCGCCTCTCGCGCTCCCCTCGCACTCCGCCCCGCCCCTCGGGCTCCCCTCCCGCTCCCCTCGCTCCCCCCCGCCCCTCCCGCTCCCCTCGCTCCCCCCCCCCCCGCGCTGTCCGAGCCGGCACGTGCGCGGTGCTCAAGCGTCACTGCCGCCGCAGTCCGTTGGCGAGCGGCGCATGCGCGGCGGCGGGGAAGCAAGATGGCGGCAAGAAGGGAGGGCGTTTTCGCTCGGCGGCGGCGGCGGCGGGTGAGTGCGGAGGTGTCGTGGAGTGAAGGATGTGGGGCCCCCGGGTGAGGCGAACGCATAGGTTCGGGGGGCGTCGGGCTGCATCCTGCCCGCTGCGGCCGTCGCTGCGTGGAGGCGGCGGTGCGGGGCGAGTGGGGGTGCGGGGCGAGTGGGGGGGCGGGCTGGGACCCGGCGCCGCGCCGGGAGCGCGGGTGTGACTTTGCGTTTTGCGTGCGCGGCGTTTAGGGCGCCAGTTCGTTGGCAGCGCGGGCCGGGGCACGCGCTCGCCCCTGCGGAGGCGGCGCGGCGGAGCGGAGCGGGGGGGCAGGCGGGCCCCGGAGCAGGGTTGCGGCGCGGCGTCGGCCCTGTAGTGTTTCCAAACGGCTTACCCCGTAACGTACGATGCAAAGCGGTGTATTAAGACCTTTCCTTTGAGGGAAAGAAGGAAAAAGAAAGAAAGGGGGGAAAGAAAAAAAAAAAAAAAACCACGGGAAAGAGAAAAAGAACGCGTGTAAATCGAAGTGTTTTGTTGGAAGCGAAATGCAATTTTCTGTCTTTGTTACAGAGGCGGAACCGACAATAGCAAATGCTGACAAAGAGCAAAGCCGGACGAGCGAGCGGTTTTTTGCGTTTACTCCCAAAGGGGCGGGCTGAAAGGAGGAAGCAAAAATGCAGCAGCGGACCCTCGATCTCCCCAGAAGCTGCGACAGTAGGAGGCGTTCTGGCCCGGGTAACCAAGGTAACTCTTGATGCGGAACGTTCGTTCTTTCGGCCTCCCTCCCGGAGGCAGCGCTGAGGACTAAGCGACCCGTTGCTGCCCTGCGCCTCTTGTTAACCGTAGCTGCCTTAGTTTTGCTTCGGTCGTTTGTATTTTGTTTTGTTATCGTACACGCGTACGTAGAAAAGGAAAGATAGGATATTTAATTTTTAGATTCGTTGCCACGGCTGAAGCTGAAGAGACAGAAAAACGTAAGCGAGCCGAAGTAATAAAATTAAAGGGAACCGAGCGAGAGCCGTCTCCGTCGCCCCGAAAGGGAAAGCCCGTTCCTCCCGGTGAGGAAGGTTCGCCGGTAATAGCGATCGGAATAACAGATGAGCGACATCTAACGGAAGGTGCGTACGCGTTACGGAAAGGACGCTGCGTCCATCCGTTTCCGTGCGCGTGACTCTCTGCATCTGTGAAGCGTCGTGCTTTAAGAGCTCCAAGACGGCAAATTCCCGTCTTCGGGGAACGGCGGTCAGGTGGCCAGCGAGAGAGGGAGAGGCAAGCGTGCGAATTGTAAAACGAAGAGGAAGGCTCATTTAGCGCGACCCCAGGTTAATTGCCTGGCAATGGTATGTGGGGCAGCAGGAAGACGGCAGCTCGAAGAAAAGGTAAAGCCTTGCGGAATTAGGACTCCTTCCTTCTCGTGTAGTAGATCCGCTTTTGTGCTTAGAAACAACTTTGGATTGTTAATTTCTGCTGAGCTTTGAATACGTCACGTCACGGACTCTTAGGCGACACGGGGGAGTTCAGCTGCGCAGCCTGCCAGAGGAACGTCGCCCACGAGGCCTCGCTAGCCTTGAGGAGCTGTAGGCGCCGATGCACGTGGCTCGTTCTGTCGGGCGCGCAGAGGTTTGCTTTGGCTGCCGAAATTTCAGCTTGGCTTTGCGCCCTGTAGCGGTGGTATTTTTGTATTTCTAAATTGTGTTAATGCTAGGCGTTCGGCACATCGGGGAACGACTGTGTGCTGCCGTGAAGAACTGCAGGCTCCCGCCCTCAGCCCTTTCTCGGCAAGTTATCGGGTGTCGAGAGCGGCCGGGAGACTCCGAATGCCGGCGGAAAGGTTCTCTGCCCGCTCCTGACGAGGAGCCTTCGGCCGCGGGAAGGTCGGCGGCGTCCTTCCCGGACTCGTGAGTAATAAGCCGCGGTTCGCGGGCCGGCAGGGCAGGGGAGGGGAGGGGAGGGGGGGGGGAATAGCGCCTGGTAGCCCGGCGGCTCCGGCGTCGCCGTTGCTAGCGGGGCCCCGAGGTCCATGTGAAGCCTCAGCTGCCTGTCGGGAGCTTTGTTTTGGTGTGTTTACCTGGCAAAAGCAGCGAGGGAGGCCTCAA
Source organism: Apteryx mantelli (assembly GCF_036417845.1). Classification (NCBI taxonomy): domain Eukaryota; kingdom Metazoa; phylum Chordata; class Aves; order Apterygiformes; family Apterygidae; genus Apteryx; species Apteryx mantelli. The sequence continues at coordinate 171,774 of NW_027118495.1, read as the reverse complement.
AGAAGAATTTTCGTGCCTAGGTGGGTAAGCTGCGACCCCAGCTGTCTTTGCCTTGCTTTGCCGCTTAGTGTCGTAACGGCGACTTGGGAGCCCGCGATAAAAACCGTTCCGGGGCCGAAGGGAGGCCCTGCGTTTGCCCCGCTTGGGAAACCGTCGTTAAAGCTTGGGGGGGGGGGCCGAGCTCCGAAAGGAGACTCTGCCGGTGACCTCGGTGGTCCGATTCGTTTGCAGGCTGACGTTCCGAGGGCCGGCGAGCGGAAGAGGAGCAGCTCAGCCCGTTCGGTTGATTTCGGCGATCCTGTTTTAAGGAAGCGCGTAAGTGCAGACGGGGTCTGGGAGGCTTTTCGCCCGAGACGGGAAAGAGCGAGGAAGACTGGAGAGCGTGGAAAAACTAGGTGCCGCGGGTACTGAAGCTGTTAAGGGCTGAGAGAATTTGGGCTTAAGCATCTGAAAGGGGCTGCTAACGCGCAAGGAGCGGTAAAATACCATCGCTGGACAGCAGGCTCCTTTCCGGCCCTCCGTCCCCCTCTGCAGCCTTCTCGTTCTGTTTGTTTCTGTTCCTCTTTTCTGGCTGGGCTGTGCAGCGATCCCGGAAGGACGTGTCTTTTGAGGTGTGCCTTTGCGAAGGTGGTTCGGCTGCCTGGGGGGATGGATCAAAGCCTTTGAGGCTCCCTCCGATCTGTTTCATTTCCTTTTGAATTTCTTCCTTTCTTTGCTTTCTCCTAGGGCGTCTGTCAGCTAACGAGTAAAGAAGATGGAACGGCCTGTCCGCAGAGGAGAACTGACGCACGGTAAACGTGAATACGCTAGACCTCCGCTACGTCACGGGCGTTTGTTTACGTCCGTGCGTTCCAATCTCTAGTTGCGCATTCGGGACGCGGCATCTGCCCGCTATCCGACTCCTCCGTGTAGCGTAGAAGGCGCTGTACAGCTGCCGGTCTCTCCGGGAGGTTGTTAGTGAGAAGGAGAACGGTGTATTCCAGCTCGCGACCGCCAAACGGGCTCCTTTAGGTCCGCTTTCAGACTTGGGGCCTACTTCATCGGTCCGCTTGGACGTGGTTTCTTGGGGGGAACGCTAGTGCTTTCCCTGTGCTTTTCCTGCGTCGAAACCGGTAGTTTATAGGCCAGAGCGGTTATGCCGTACCTTCCTTTGAGAGGCGTTTCGTCCGCGTCTCGGGCTTCGGGGAAAATCAATTGGACGGAATTGCCGAAGGCGCGCCTTGAAATAGGCGGTAAATCTAGAAGCGTGTCTGAATCGCGAGGGGCTCGTAACTTGGTCTTTGTCCTCAACGTCTGCTTTTCTTTCGCTCTTATTGCAGGCTTCCCTCCAACGATCGGCGTCGCTGCGGCGTCTCGTGTTTCACGGGCAGCGGTCTCTGCTCAGTAAGGACGTGAGAACTCCTGCGCTCCCGGAGAGCCCGGGATCCCTGCTCCGGGCTGGTCATTTTAGGCCTTTGTGCGGAGCGTTCTTTCTAGCTACGCGCCCCGCGTGAGCCTCTCCTTCGGCCGTTTTCCCAAGGCGGCGGAAACGCTTCTGGGAAACGCCGTCGTTTCCGAAACGTTTCGCCGTGTCCTTGCCGGTAGGGGATACCGTGAGAGCGGGCAGAGGCGGCCGACGTCTGTGCGAGGAAAGAAGCGTGGCGCAAAGAAGGGACCTCTTTGGCCCGCCTGGTCCGCTTTAGAGAGTTTTCTTTTGGACCCGAAGATCGGGTCTGCGAGTGCCGCGCTCAGCGCACGCGTTTGTTCCCCCCCCGCCCCCCGTTCTTTTAGCAAGACCGTGCGTGTCCTCGAGCTGTTTGTCCCGAGGGGGGAGTCGCTGCGGGAATTGCTGGGGAGGCCCTGACGGCGGGACGTGAAAAAGACGCATTTGACCGCGTGCGTGCGGCCGAAGGAACGTCGGCCCAAGAATCCGAAGAAGACATGCCGCGTGCCAGCATCTCGTACCGTTTAATAATAAAAACCGAGCAGTCTGTCAAGCAAATAGCGCGGCTTGCTTTGGGCTGTTTATTTTGTTTAACGATCAGTAAAGGCGAGAGGTCGAAAGTTCTAAAGAAGAACGGCTGCTTCTTGGAACGCTTGCAAATTGTCCCGTTAAGTAGGTGGGTGGTTTTTTTGTTTTTGTTTTGTTTTTTTAAGTGCAGCCTCTGACTCTTTTTTGTCTGTGGAGTATTTTGCAACGATGTTCAAAGGAAAGCGCTGTTACTGAAGCCTCTAGGAGCAGCGGCTCGAGCACGACACGCGGCGACGCTGCGCCTCGCAGCAGGCGCTGTAAATAAGGGCAGATGAGCCGAGGCGAGGGTGGTGAAATGTCTGCAAAGGGCGGGCGGGGGGGCTCTGCAGCGGTGTGCGCGTGCCGGGGGCGGCCGCGCGCCCTGCTGCCCTCGGGGCGTCAAAAAAGCGGTACGGCACGATAAAGGGGGGCGCGCATGCGCACTGGGTTCCGCCGTGCTCACTGCTGCCACCCTGTGTCCAAAAATCGGTACTGCACCCTGTGGGGGGGGCGCGCGTGCGCACAGCGTTCCGCCGCGCTCACTGCTGCCACCCTGTGTCCAAAAATCGGTACTGCACCCTGTGGGGGGGCTCGTGTGCGCACTGGGTTCCGCCGTGCTCACTGCTGCCACCCTGTGTCCAAAAAGCGGTACTGCACCCGGTGGGGGGGGCGCGCACGCGCACAGCGTTCCGCCGCGCTCACTGCTGCCACCCTGTGTCCAAAAAGCGGTACTGCACCCGGTGGGGGGGGCGCGCATGCGCAGACAGCCGGCGCGCACATGCTCAGTGCCGGTCGCCATGTTTGCTGCTGCTCTCCGCCGTTTCGGTAACGGGTAAGCGAATGGAGCGTGCTCGTCGCCCCTTCCCGGTGCTCTTGGAGCGGCCACGGGCTCGGGCAGCCTCGGGGCGCTCGCTGGGAGTCCCGGGCTGCCGCGGCGGGCTGCGGTTCGCACGCGTGAGCCGCCCGGCTGCAGCGCCGCGGCGCGAGCATGCCATTGCGGGTCTCGCCTCCCTTCGTGCTCCCCCCCGCCCCTCGGGCTCCCCGGCTCGCCCCCGCCCCTCGGGATTCCCCGCTCCACCCGCCCCTCGCGCTCCCCCCCGCTTCTCGGGCTCCCCTCGCGCTCCCCCCCACCCCCGCGCTCCCCCCTGCTTCTCGGGCTCCCCTCGCGCTCCCCCCCCGCTCCTCGGGCTCCCCCTGCTCCCCTCGCGCTCCGCCCCGCCCCTCGCGCTCCCCTCGCGCTCCCCCTGCTCCCCTCGCGCTCCCCCTGCTCCCCTCGCGCTCCGCCCCGCCCCTCGGGCTCCCCCTGCTCCCCTCGCGCTCCCCCCTGCTTCTCGGGCTCCCCTCGCGCTCCCCCCCGCTTCTCGGGCTCCCCCCTGCTTCTCAGGCTCTTCTCACGCTCCCCCCCGCTCCTCGGGCTCCCCTTGCTCCCCTCGCGCTCTGCCCCGCCCCTCGCACTCCCCCTGCTCCCCTCGCGCTCCCCCCCGCTTCTCGGGCTCCCCCCTGCTTCTCAGGCTTCTCTCGGGCTCCCCTTGCTCCCCTCGCGCTCCGCCCCGCCCCTCGCGCTCCCCCTGGTCCCCTCGCGCTCCCCCCCGCCCCCGCGCTCCCCCCCCGCTTCTCGGGCTCCCCTCGTGCTCCCCCCCGCTCCTCGGGCCCCCCTGCTCCCCTCACGCTCCCCCCCCGCCTCTCGCGCTCCCCTCGCACTCCGCCCCGCCCCTCGGGCTCCCCTCGCTCCCCCCCGCCCCTCGGGCTCCCTCTGCTCCCCTCCCGCTCCCCTCGCTCCCCCCCGCCCCTCCCGCTCCCCTCGCTCCCCCCCCCCCGCGCTGTCCGAGCCGGCACGTGCGCGGTGCTCAAGCGTCACTGCCGCCGCAGTCCGTTGGCGAGCGGCGCATGCGCGGCGGCGGGGAAGCAAGATGGCGGCGAGCAGGGAGGGCGTTTTCGCTCGGCGGCGGCGGCGGGTGAGTGCGGAGGTGGCGTGGAGTGAAGGATGTGGGGCCCCCGGGTGAGGCGAACGCATAGGTTCGGGGGGCGTCGGGCTGCATCCTGCCCGCTGCGGCCGTCGCTGCGTGGAGGCGGCGGTGCGGGGCGAGTGGGGGGGCGGGCTGGGACCCGGCGCCGCGCCGGGAGCGCGGGTGTGACTTTGCGTTTTGCGTGCGCGGCGTTTAGGGCGCCAGTTCGTTGGCAGCGCGGGCCGGGGCACGCGCTCGCCCCTGCGGAGGCGGCGCGGCGGAGCGGAGCGGGGGGGCAGGCGGGCCCCGGAGCAGGGTTGCGGCGCGGCGTCGGCCCTGTAGTGTTTCCAAACGGCTTACCCCGTAACGTACGATGCAAAGCGGTGTATTAAGACCTTTCCTTTGAGGGAAAGAAGGAAAAAGAAAGAAAGGGGGGAAAGAAAAAAAAAAAACCACGGGAAAGAGAAAAAGAACGCGTGTAAATCGAAGTGTTTTGTTGGAAGCGAAATGCAATTTTCTGTCTTTGTTACAGAGGCGGAACCGACAATAGCAAATGCTGACAAAGAGCAAAGCCGGACGAGCGAGCGGTTTTTTGCGTTTACTCCCGAAGGGGCGGGCTGAAAGGAGGAAGCAAAAATGCAGCAGCGGACCCTCGATCTCCCCAGAAGCTGCGACAGTAGGAGGCGTTCTGGCCCGGGTAACCAAGGTAACTCTTGATGCGGAACGTTCGTTCTTTCGGCCTCCCTCCCGGAGGCAGCGCTGAGGACTAAGCGACCCGTTGCTGCCCTGCGCCTCTTGTTAACCGTAGCTGCCTTAGTTTTGCTTCGGTCGTTTGTATTTTGTTTTGTTATCGTACACGCGTACGTAGAAAAGGAAAGATAGGATATTTAATTTTTAGATTCGTTGCCACGGCTGAAGCTGAAGAGACAGAAAAACGTAAGCGAGCCGAAGTAATAAAATTAAAGGGAACCGAGCGAGAGCCGTCTCCGTCGCCCCGAAAGGGAAAGCCCGTTCCTCCCGGTGAGGAAGGTTCGCCGGTAATAGCGATCGGAATAACAGATGAGCGACATCTAACGGAAGGTGCGTACGCGTTACGGAAAGGACGCTGCGTCCATCCGTTTCCGTGCGCGTGACTCTCTGCATCTGTGAAGCGTCGTGCTTTAAGAGCTCCAAGACGGCAAATTCCCGTCTTCGGGGAACGGCGGTCAGGTGGCCAGCGAGAGAGGGAGAGGCAAGCGTGCGAATTGTAAAACGAAGAGGAAGGCTCATTTAGCGCGACCCCAGGTTAATTGCCTGGCAATGGTCTTTGGGGCAGCAGGAAGACGGCAGCTCGAAGAAAAGGTAAAGCCTTGCGGAATTAGGACTCCTTCCTTCTCGTGTAGTAGATCCGCTTTTGTGCTTAGAAACAACTTTGGATTGTTAATTTCTGCTGAGCTTTGAATACGTCACGTCACGGACTCTTAGGCGACACGGGGGAGTTCAGCTGCGCAGCCTGCCAGAGGAACGTCGCCCACGAGGCCTCGCTAGCCTTGAGGAGCTGTAGGCGCCGATGCACGTGGCTCGTTCTGTCGGGCGCGAAGAGGTTTGCTTTGGCTGCCGAAATTTCAGCTTGGCTTTGCGCCCTGTAGCGGTGGTATTTTTGTATTTCTAAATTGTGTTAATGCTAGGCGTTCGGCACATCGGGGAACGACTGTGTGCTGCCGTGAAGAACTGCAGGCTCCCGCCCTCAGCCCTTTCTCGGCAAGTTATCGGGTGTCGAGAGCGGCCGGGAGACTCCGAATGCCGGCGGAAAGGTTCTCTGCCCGCTCCTGACGAGGAGCCTTCGGCCGCGGGAAGGTCGGCGGCGTCCTTCCCGGACTCGTGAGTAATAAGCCGCGGTTCGCGGGCCGGCAGGGCAGGGGAGGGGAGGGGAGGGGGGGGGGGAATAGCGCCTGGTAGCCCGGCGGCTCCGGCGTCGCCGTTGCTAGCGGGGCCCCGAGGTCCATGTGAAGCCTCAGCTGCCTGTCGGGAGCTTTGTTTTGGTGTGTTTACCTGGCAAAAGCAGCGAGGGAGGCCTCAAAGAAGAATTTTCGTGCCTAGGTGGGTAAGCTGCGACCCCAGCTGTCTTTGCCTTGCTTTGCCGCTTAGTGTCGTAACGGCGACTTGGGAGCCCGCGATAAAAACCGTTCCGGGGCCGAAGGGAGGCCCTGCGTTTGCCCCGCTTGGGAAACCGTCGTTAAAGCTTGGGGGGGGGGGCCGAGCTCCGAAAGGAGACTCTGCCGGTGACCTCGGTGGTCCGATTCGTTTGCAGGCTGACGTTCCGAGGGCCGGCGAGCGGAAGAGGAGCAGCTCAGCCCGTTCGGTTGATTTCGGCGATCCTGTTTTAAGGAAGCGCGTAAGTGCAGACGGGGTCTGGGAGGCTTTTCGCCCGAGACGGGAAAGAGCGAGGAAGACTGGAGAGCGTGGAAAAACTAGGTGCCGCGGGTACTGAAGCTGTTAAGGGCTGAGAGAATTTGGGCTTAAGCATCTGAAAGGGGCTGCTAACGCGCAAGGAGCGGTAAAATACCATCGCTGGACAGCAGGCTCCTTTCCGGCCCTCCGTCCCCCTCTGCAGCCTTCTCGTTCTGTTTGTTTCTGTTCCTCTTTTCTGGCTGGGCTGTGCAGCGATCCCGGAAGGACGTGTCTTTTGAGGTGTGCCTTTGCGAAGGTGGTTCGGCTGCCTGGGGGGATGGATCAAAGCCTTTGAGGCTCCCTCCGATCTGTTTCATTTCCTTTTGAATTTCTTCCTTTCTTTGCTTTCTCCTAGGGCGTCTGTCAGCTAACGAGTAAAGAAGATGGAACGGCCTGTCCGCAGAGGAGAACTGACGCACGGTAAACGTGAATACGCTAGACCTCCGCTACGTCACGGGCGTTTGTTTACGTCCGTGCGTTCCAATCTCTAGTTGCGCATTCGGGACGCGGCATCTGCCCGCTATCCGACTCCTCCGTGTAGCGTAGAAGGCGCTGTACAGCTGCCGGTCTCTACGGGAGGTTGTTAGTGAGAAGGAGAACGGTGTATTCCAGCTCGCGACCGCCAAACGGGCTCCTTTAGGTCCGCTTTCAGACTTGGGGCCTACTTCATCGGTCCGCTTGGACGTGGTTTCTTGGGGGGAACGCTAGTGCTTTCCCTGTGCTTTTCCTGCGTCGAAACCGGTAGTTTATAGGCCAGAGCGGTTATGCCGTACCTTCCTTTGAGAGGCGTTTCGTCCGCGTCTCGGGCTTCGGGGAAAATCAATTGGACGGAATTGCCGAAGGCGCGCCTTGAAATAGGCGGTAAATCTAGAAGCGTGTCTGAATCGCGAGGGGCTCGTAACTTGGTCTTTGTCCTCAACGTCTGCTTTTCTTTCGCTCTTATTGCAGGCTTCCCTCCAACGATCGGCGTCGCTGCGGCGTCTCGTGTTTCACGGGCAGCGGTCTCTGCTCAGTAAGGACGTGAGAACTCCTGCGCTCCCGGAGAGCCCGGGATCCCTGCTCCGGGCTGGTCATTTTAGGCCTTTGTGCGGAGCGTTCTTTCTAGCTACGCGCCCCGCGTGAGCCTCTCCTTCGGCCGTTTTCCCAAGGCGGCGGAAACGCTTCTGGGAAACGCCGTCGTTTCCGAAACGTTTCGCCGTGTCCTTGCCGGTAGGGGATACCGTGAGAGCGGGCAGAGGCGGCCGACGTCTGTGCGAGGAAAGAAGCGTGGCGCAAAGAAGGGACCTCTTTGGCCCGCCTGGTCCGCTTTAGAGAGTTTTCTTTTGGACCCGAAGATCGGGTCTGCGAGTGCCGCGCTCAGCGCACGCGTTTGTTCCCCCCCCCCCCCCCCCCGTTCTTTTAGCAAGACCGTGCGTGTCCTCGAGCTGTTTGTCCCGAGGGGGGAGTCGCTGCGGGAATTGCTGGGGAGGCCCTGACGGCGGGACGTGAAAAAGACGCCTTTGACCGCGTGCGTGCGGCCGAAGGAACGTCGGCCCAAGAATCCGAATAAGACATGCCGCGTGCCAGCATCTCGTACCGTTTAATAATAAAAACCGAGCAGTCTGTCAAGCAAATAGCGCGGCTTGCTTTGGGCTGTTTATTTTGTTTAACGATCAGTAAAGGCGAGAGGTCGAAAGTTCTAAAGAAGAACGGCTGCTTCTTGGAACGCTTGCAAATTGTCCCGTTAAGTAGGTGGGTGGTTTTTTTGTTTTCGTTTTGTTTTTTTAAGTGCAGCCTCTGACTCTTTTTTGTCTGTGGAGTATTTTGCAACGATGTTCAAAGGAAAGCGCTGTTACTGAAGCCTCTAGGAGCAGCGGCTCGAGCTGACGCTGCGCCTCGCAGCAGGCGCTGTAAATAAGGGCAGATGAGCCGAGGCGAGGGTGGTGAAATGTCTGCAAAGGGCGGGCGGGGGGGCTCTGCAGCGGTGTGCGCGTGCCGGGGGCGGCCGCGCGCCCTGCTGCCCTCGGGGCGTCAAAAAAGCAGTACGGCACGGAAAGGGGGGCGCGCATGCGCACTGGGTTCCGCCGCGCTCACTGCTGCCACCCTGTGTCCAAAAATCGGTACTGCACCCTGTGGGGGGGGCTCGTGTGCGCACTGGGTTCCGCCGTGCTCACTGCTGCCACCCTGTGTCCAAAAAGCGGTACTGCACCCGGGGGGGGGCGCGCACGCGCACAGCGTTCCGCCGCGCTCACTGCTGCCACCCTGTGTCCAAAAAGCGGTACTGCACCCGGTGGGGGGGGCGCGCATGCGCAGACAGCCGGCGCGCACATGCTCAGTGCCGGTCGCCATGTTTGCTGCTGCTCTCCGCCGTTTCGGTAACGGGGTAAGCGAATGGAGCGTGCTCGTCGCCCCTTCCCGGTGCTCTTGGAGCGGCCACGGGCTCGGGCAGCCTCGGGGCGCTCGCTGGGAGTCCCGGGCTGCCGCGGCGGGCTGCGGTTCGCACGCGTGAGCCGCCCGGCTGCAGCGCCGCGGCGCGAGCATGCCATTGCGGGTCTCGCCTCCCTTCGTGCTCCCCCCCCGCCCCTCGGGCTCCCCGGCTCGCCCCCGCCCCTCGGGATTCCCCGCTCCACCCCGCCCCTCGCGCTCCCCCCCCCGCTTCTCGGGCTCCCCTCGCGCTCCCCCCCACCCCCGCGCTCCCCCCTGCTTCTCGGGCTCCCCTCGCGCTCCCCCCCCCGCTCCTCGGGCTCCCCCTGCTCCCCTCGCGCTCCGCCCCGCCCCTCGCGCTCCCCTCGCGCTCCCCCTGCTCCCCTCGCGCTCCCCCTGCTCCCCTCGGGCTCCCCCTGCTCCCCTCGCGCTCCCCCTGCTCCCCTCGCGCTCCGCCCCGCCCCTCGGGCTCCCCCTGCTCCCCTCGCGCTCCCCCCTGCTTCTCGGGCTCCCCTCGCGCTCCCCCCCGCTTCTCGGGCTCCCCCCTGCTTCTCAGGCTCTTCTCACGCTCCCCCCCGCTCCTCGGGCTCCCCTTGCTCCCTCGCGCTCTGCCCCGCCCCTCGCACTCCCCCTGCTCCCCTCGCGCTCCCCCCCGCTTCTCGGGCTCCCCCCTGCTTCTCAGGCTTCTCTCGGGCTCCCCCTTGCTCCCCTCGCGCTCCGCCCCGCCCCTCGCGCTCCCCCTGGTCCCCTCGCGCTCCCCCCCGCCCCCGCGCTCCCCCCCCCCGCTTCTCGGGCTCCCCTCGTGCTCCCCCCCGCTCCTCGGGCCCCCCTGCTCCCCTCACGCTCCCCCCCCGCCTCTCGCGCTCCCCTCGCACTCCGCCCCGCCCCTCGGGCTCCCCTCGCTCCCCCCCGCCCCTCGGGCTCCCTCTGCTCCCCTCCCGCTCCCCTCGCTCCCCCCCGCCCCTCCCGCTCCCCTCGCTCCCCCCCCCCCCGCGCTGTCCGAGCCGGCACGTGCGCGGTGCTCAAGCGTCACTGCCGCCGCAGTCCGTTGGCGAGCGGCGCATGCGCGGGCGGCGGGGAAGCAAGATGGCGGCGAGCAGGGAGGGCGTTTTCGCTCGGCGGCGGCGGCGGCGGGTGAGTGCGGAGGTGGCGTGGAGTGAAGGATGTGGGGCCCCCGGGTGAGGCGAACGCATAGGTTCGGGGGGCGTCGGGCTGCATCCTGCCCGCTGCGGCCGTCGCTGCGTGGAGGCGGCGGTGCGGGGCGAGTGGGGGGGCGGGCTGGGACCCCGGCGCCGCGCCGGGAGCGCGGGTGTGACTTTGCGTTTTGCGTGCGCGGCGTTTAGGGCGCCAGTTCGTTGGCAGCGCGGGCCGGGGCACGCGCTCGCCCCTGCGGAGGCGGCGCGGCGGAGCGGAGCGGGGGGGCAGGCGGGCCCCGGAGCAGGGTTGCGGCGCGGCGTCGGCCCTGTAGTGTTTCCAAACGGCTTACCCCGTAACGTACGATGCAAAGCGGTGTATTAAGACCTTTCCTTTGAGGGAAAGAAGGAAAAAGAAAGAAAGGGGGGAAAGAAAAAAAAAAAAACCACGGGAAAGAGAAAAAGAACGCGTGTAAATCGAAGTGTTTTGTTGGAAGCGAAATGCAATTTTCTGTCTTTGTTACAGAGGCGGAACCGACAATAGCAAATGCTGACAAAGAGCAAAGCCGGACGAGCGAGCGGTTTTTTGCGTTTACTCCCGAAGGGGCGGGCTGAAAGGAGGAAGCAAAAATGCAGCAGCGGACCCTCGATCTCCCCAGAAGCTGCGACAGTAGGAGGCGTTCTGGCCCGGGTAACCAAGGTAACTCTTGATGCGGAACGTTCGTTCTTTCGGCCTCCCTCCCGGAGGCAGCGCTGAGGACTAAGCGACCCGTTGCTGCCCTGCGCCTCTTGTTAACCGTAGCTGCCTTAGTTTTGCTTCGGTCGTTTGTATTTTGTTTTGTTATCGTACACGCGTACGTAGAAAAGGAAAGATAGGATATTTAATTTTTAGATTCGTTGCCACGGCTGAAGCTGAAGAGACAGAAAAACGTAAGCGAGCCGAAGTAATAAAATTAAAGGGAACCGAGCGAGAGCCGTCTCCGTCGCCCCGAAAGGGAAAGCCCGTTCCTCCCGGTGAGGAAGGTTCGCCGGTAATAGCGATCGGAATAACAGATGAGCGACATCTAACGGAAGGTGCGTACGCGTTACGGAAAGGACGCTGCGTCCATCCGTTTCCGTGCGCGTGACTCTCTGCATCTGTGAAGCGTCGTGCTTTAAGAGCTCCAAGACGGCAAATTCCCGTCTTCGGGGAACGGCGGTCAGGTGGCCAGAGAGAGAGGGAGAGGCAAGCGTGCGAATTGTAAAACGAAGAGGAAGGCTCATTTAGCGCGACCCCAGGTTAATTGCCTGGCAATGGTCTTTGGGGCAGCAGGAAGACGGCAGCTCGAAGAAAAGGTAAAGCCTTGCGGAATTAGGACTCCTTCCTTCTCGTGTAGTAGATCCGCTTTTGTGCTTAGAAACAACTTTGGATTGTTAATTTCTGCTGAGCTTTGAATACGTCACGTCACGGACTCTTAGGCGACACGGGGGAGTTCAGCTGCGCAGCCTGCCAGAGGAACGTCGCCCACGAGGCCTCGCTAGCCTTGAGGAGCTGTAGGCGCCGATGCACGTGGCTCGTTCTGTCGGGCGCGAAGAGGTTTGCTTTGGCTGCCGAAATTTCAGCTTGGCTTTGCGCCCTGTAGCGGTGGTATTTTTGTATTTCTAAATTGTGTTAATGCTAGGCGTTCGGCACATCGGGGAACGACTGTGTGCTGCCGTGAAGAACTGCAGGCTCCCGCCCTCAGCCCTTTCTCGGCAAGTTATCGGGTGTCGAGAGCGGCCGGGAGACTCCGAATGCCGGCGGAAAGGTTCTCTGCCCGCTCCTGACGAGGAGCCTTCGGCCGCGGGAAGGTCGGCGGCGTCCTTCCCGGACTCGTGAGTAATAAGCCGCGGTTCGCGGGCCGGCAGGGCAGGGGAGGGGAGGGGAGGGGGGGGGGAATAGCGCCTGGTAGCCCGGCGGCTCCGGCGTCGCCGTTGCTAGCGGGGCCCCGAGGTCCATGTGAAGCCTCAGCTGCCTGTCGGGAGCTTTGTTTTGGTGTGTTTACCTGGCAAAAGCAGCGAGGGAGGCCTCAAAGAAGAATTTTCGTGCCTAGGTGGGTAAGCTGCGACCCCAGCTGTCTTTGCCTTGCTTTGCCGCTTAGTGTCGTAACGGCGACTTGGGAGCCCGCGATAAAAAACCGTTCCGGGGCCGAAGGGAGGCCCTGCGTTTGCCCCGCTTGGGAAACCGTCGTTAAAGCTTGGGGGGGGGGGCCGAGCTCCGAAAGGAGACTCTGCCGGTGACCTCGGTGGTCCGATTCGTTTGCAGGCTGACGTTCCGAGGGCCGGCGAGCGGAAGAGGAGCAGCTCAGCCCGTTCGGTTGATTTCGGCGATCCTGTTTTAAGGAAGCGCGTAAGTGCAGACGGGGTCTGGGAGGCTTTTCGCCCGAGACGGGAAAGAGCGAGGAAGACTGGAGAGCGTGGAAAAACTAGGTGCCGCGGGTACTGAAGCTGTTAAGGGCTGAGAGAATTTGGGCTTAAGCATCTGAAAGGGGCTGCTAACGCGCAAGGAGCGGTAAAATACCATCGCTGGACAGCAGGCTCCTTTCCGGCCCTCCGTCCCCCTCTGCAGCCTTCTCGTTCTGTTTGTTTCTGTTCCTCTTTTCTGGCTGGGCTGTGCAGCGATCCCGGAAGGACGTGTCTTTTGAGGTGTGCCTTTGCGAAGGTGGTTCGGCTGCCTGGGGGATGGATCAAAGCCTTTGAGGCTCCCTCCGATCTGTTTCATTTCCTTTTGAATTTCTTCCTTTCTTTGCTTTCTCCTAGGGCGTCTGTCAGCTAACGAGTAAAGAAGATGGAACGGCCTGTCCGCAGAGGAGAACTGACGCACGGTAAACGTGAATACGCTAGACCTCCGCTACGTCACGGGCGTTTGTTTACGTCCGTGCGTTCCAATCTCTAGTTGCGCATTCGGGACGCGGCATCTGCCCGCTATCCGACTCCTCCGTGTAGCGTAGAAGGCGCTGTACAGCTGCCGGTCTCTCCGGGAGGTTGTTAGTGAGAAGGAGAACGGTGTATTCCAGCTCGCGACCGCCAAACGGGCTCCTTTAGGTCCGCTTTCAGACTTGGGGCCTACTTCATCGGTCCGCTTGGACGTGGTTTCTTGGGGGGAACGCTAGTGCTTTCCCTGTGCTTTTCCTGCGTCGAAACCGGTAGTTTATAGGCCAGAGCGGTTATGCCGTACCTTCCTTTGAGAGGCGTTTCGTCCGCGTCTCGGGCTTCGGGGAAAATCAATTGGACGGAATTGCCGAAGGCGCGCCTTGAAATAGGCGGTAAATCTAGAAGCGTGTCTGAATCGCGAGGGGCTCGTAACTTGGTCTTTGTCCTCAACGTCTGCTTTTCTTTCGCTCTTATTGCAGGCTTCCCTCCAACGATCGGCGTCGCTGCGGCGTCTCGTGTTTCACGGGCAGCGGTCTCTGCTCAGTAAGGACGTGAGAACTCCTGCGCTCCCGGAGAGCCCGGGATCCCTGCTCCGGGCTGGTCATTTTAGGCCTTTGTGCGGAGCGTTCTTTCTAGCTACGCGCCCCGCGTGAGCCTCTCCTTCGGCCGTTTTCCCAAGGCGGCGGAAACGCTTCTGGGAAACGCCGTCGTTTCCGAAACGTTTCGCCGTGTCCTTGCCGGTAGGGGATACCGTGAGAGCGGGCAGAGGCGGCCGACGTCTGTGCGAGGAAAGAAGCGTGGCGCAAAGAAGGGACCTCTTTGGCCCGCCTGGTCCGCTTTAGAGAGTTTTCTTTTGGACCCGAAGATCGGGTCTGCGAGTGCCGCGCTCAGCGCACGCGTTTGTTCCCCCCCCCCCCCCCCCCGTTCTTTTAGCAAGACCGTGCGTGTCCTCGAGCTGTTTGTCCCGAGGGGGAGTCGCTGCGGGAATTGCTGGGGAGGCCCTGACGGCGGGACGTGAAAAAGACGCCTTTGACCGCGTGCGTGCGGCCGAAGGAACGTCAGCCCAAGAATCCGAAGAAGACATGCCGCGTGCCAGCATCTCGTACCGTTTAATAATAAAAACCGAGCAGTCTGTCAAGCAAATAGCGCGGCTTGCTTTGGGCTGTTTATTTTGTTTAACGATCAGTAAAGGCGAGAGGTCGAAAGTTCTAAAGAAGAACGGCTGCTTCTTGGAACGCTTGCAAATTGTCCCGTTAAGTAGGTGGGTGGTTTTTTTGTTTTCGTTTTGTTTTTTTAAGTGCAGCCTCTGACTCTTTTTTGTCTGTGGAGTATTTTGCAACGATGTTCAAAGGAAAGCGCTGTTACTGAAGCCTCTAGGAGCAGCGGCTCGAGCACGACACGCGGCGACGCTGCGCCTCGCAGCAGGCGCTGTAAATAAGGGCAGATGAGCCGAGGCGAGGGTGGTGAAATGTCTGCAAAGGGCGGGCGGGGGGGCTCTGCAGCGGTGTGCGCGTGCCGGGGGCGGCCGCGCGCCCTGCTGCCCTCGGGGCGTCAAAAAAGCAGTACGGCACGGAAAGGGGGGCGCGCATGCGCACTGGGTTCCGCCGCGCTCACTGCTGCCACCCTGTGTCCAAAAATCGGTACTGCACCCTGTGGGGGGGCTCGTGTGCGCACTGGGTTCCGCCGTGCTCACTGCTGCCACCCTGTGTCCAAAAAGCGGTACTGCACCCGGTGGGGGGGGCGCGCACGCGCACAGCGTTCCGCCGCGCTCACTGCTGCCACCCTGTGTCCAAAAAGCGGTACTGCACCCGGTGGGGGGGGCGCGCATGCGCAGACAGCCGGCGCGCACATGCTCAGTGCCGGTCGCCATGTTTGCTGCTGCTCTCCGCCGTTTCGGTAACGGGTAAGCGAATGGAGCGTGCTCGTCGCCCCTTCCCGGTGCTCTTGGAGCGGCCACGGGCTCGGGCAGCCTCGGGGCGCTCGCTGGGAGTCCCGGGCTGCCGCGGCGGGCTGCGGTTCGCACGCGTGAGCCGCCCGGCTGCAGCGCCGCGGCGCGAGCATGCCATTGCGGGTCTCGCCTCCCTTCGTGCTCCCCCCCCGCCCCTCGGGCTCCCCGGCTCGCCCCCGCCCCTCGGGATTCCCCGCTCCACCCGCCCCTCGCGCTCCCCCCCGCTTCTCGGGCTCCCCTCGCGCTCCCCCCCACCCCCGCGCTCCCCCCTGCTTCTCGGGCTCCCCTCGCGCTCCCCCCCCCGCTCCTCGGGCTCCCCCTGCTCCCCTCGCGCTCCGCCCCGCCCCTCGCGCTCCCCTCGCGCTCCCCCTGCTCCCCTCGCGCTCCCCCTGCTCCCCTCGGGCTCCCCCTGCTCCCCTCGCGCTCCCCCTGCTCCCCTCGCGCTCCGCCCCGCCCCTCGGGCTCCCCCTGCTCCCCTCGCGCTCCCCCCTGCTTCTCGGGCTCCCCTCGCGCTCCCCCCCGCTTCTCGGGCTCCCCCCTGCTTCTCAGGCTCTTCTCACGCTCCCCCCCGCTCCTCGGGCTCCCCTTGCTCCCCTCGCGCTCTGCCCCGCCCCTCGCACTCCCCCTGCTCCCCTCGCGCTCCCCCCCGCTTCTCGGGCTCCCCCCTGCTTCTCAGGCTTCTCTCGGGCTCCCCTTGCTCCCCTCGCGCTCCGCCCCGCCCCTCGCGCTCCCCCTGGTCCCCTCGCGCTCCCCCCCGCCCCCGCGCTCCCCCCCCGCTTCTCGGGCTCCCCTCGTGCTCCCCCCCGCTCCTCGGGCCCCCCTGCTCCCCTCACGCTCCCCCCCCCGCCTCTCGCGCTCCCCTCGCACTCCGCCCCGCCCCTCGGGCTCCCCTCGCTCCCCCCCCGCCCCTCGGGCTCCCTCTGCTCCCCTCCCGCTCCCCTCGCTCCCCCCCGCCCCTCCCGCTCCCCTCGCTCCCCCCCCCCCGCGCTGTCCGAGCCGGCACGTGCGCGGTGCTCAAGCGTCACTGCCGCCGCAGTCCGTTGGCGAGCGGCGCATGCGCGGCGGCGGGGAAGCAAGATGGCGGCGAGCAGGGAGGGCGTTTTCGCTCGGCGGCGGCGGCGGCGGGTGAGTGCGGAGGTGGCGTGGAGTGAAGGATGTGGGGCCCCCGGGTGAGGCGAACGCATAGGTTCGGGGGGCGTCGGGCTGCATCCTGCCCGCTGCGGCCGTCGCTGCGTGGAGGCGGCGGTGCGGGGCGAGTGGGGGGGCGGGCTGGGACCCGGCGCCGCGCCGGGAGCGCGGGTGTGACTTTGCGTTTTGCGTGCGCGGCGTTTAGGGCGCCAGTTCGTTGGCAGCGCGGGCCGGGGCACGCGCTCGCCCCTGCGGAGGCGGCGCGGCGGAGCGGAGCGGGGGGGCAGGCGGGCCCCGGAGCAGGGTTGCGGCGCGGCGTCGGCCCTGTAGTGTTTCCAAACGGCTTACCCCGTAACGTACGATGCAAAGCGGTGTATTAAGACCTTTCCTTTGAGGGAAAGAAGGAAAAAGAAAGAAAGGGGGGAAAGAAAAAAAAAAAAACCACGGGAAAGAGAAAAAGAACGCGTGTAAATCGAAGTGTTTTGTTGGAAGCGAAATGCAATTTTCTGTCTTTGTTACAGAGGCGGAACCGACAATAGCAAATGCTGACAAAGAGCAAAGCCGGACGAGCGAGCGGTTTTTTGCGTTTACTCCCGAAGGGGCGGGCTGAAAGGAGGAAGCAAAAATGCAGCAGCGGACCCTCGATCTCCCCAGAAGCTGCGACAGTAGGAGGCGTTCTGGCCCGGGTAACCAAGGTAACTCTTGATGCGGAACGTTCGTTCTTTCGGCCTCCCTCCCGGAGGCAGCGCTGAGGACTAAGCGACCCGTTGCTGCCCTGCGCCTCTTGTTAACCGTAGCTGCCTTAGTTTTGCTTCGGTCGTTTGTATTTTGTTTTGTTATCGTACACGCGTACGTAGAAAAGGAAAGATAGGATATTTAATTTTTAGATTCGTTGCCACGGCTGAAGCTGAAGAGACAGAAAAACGTAAGCGAGCCGAAGTAATAAAATTAAAGGGAACCGAGCGAGAGCCGTCTCCGTCGCCCCGAAAGGGAAAGCCCGTTCCTCCCGGTGAGGAAGGTTCGCCGGTAATAGCGATCGGAATAACAGATGAGCGACATCTAACGGAAGGTGCGTACGCGTTACGGAAAGGACGCTGCGTCCATCCGTTTCCGTGCGCGTGACTCTCTGCATCTGTGAAGCGTCGTGCTTTAAGAGCTCCAAGACGGCAAATTCCCGTCTTCGGGGAACGGCGGTCAGGTGGCCAGAGAGAGAGGGAGAGGCAAGCGTGCGAATTGTAAAACGAAGAGGAAGGCTCATTTAGCGCGACCCCAGGTTAATTGCCTGGCAATGGTCTTTGGGGCAGCAGGAAGACGGCAGCTCGAAGAAAAGGTAAAGCCTTGCGGAATTAGGACTCCTTCCTTCTCGTGTAGTAGATCCGCTTTTGTGCTTAGAAACAACTTTGGATTGTTAATTTCTGCTGAGCTTTGAATACGTCACGTCACGGACTCTTAGGCGACACGGGGGAGTTCAGCTGCGCAGCCTGCCAGAGGAACGTCGCCCACGAGGCCTCGCTAGCCTTGAGGAGCTGTAGGCGCCGATGCACGTGGCTCGTTCTGTCGGGCGCGAAGAGGTTTGCTTTGGCTGCCGAAATTTCAGCTTGGCTTTGCGCCCTGTAGCGGTGGTATTTTTGTATTTCTAAATTGTGTTAATGCTAGGCGTTCGGCACATCGGGGAACGACTGTGTGCTGCCGTGAAGAACTGCAGGCTCCCGCCCTCAGCCCTTTCTCGGCAAGTTATCGGGTGTCGAGAGCGGCCGGGAGACTCCGAATGCCGGCGGAAAGGTTCTCTGCCCGCTCCTGACGAGGAGCCTTCGGCCGCGGGAAGGTCGGCGGCGTCCTTCCCGGACTCGTGAGTAATAAGCCGCGGTTCGCGGGCCGGCAGGGCAGGGGAGGGGAGGGGAGGGGGGGGGGGAATAGCGCCTGGTAGCCCGGCGGCTCCGGCGTCGCCGTTGCTAGCGGGGCCCCGAGGTCCATGTGAAGCCTCAGCTGCCTGTCGGGAGCTTTGTTTTGGTGTGTTTACCTGGCAAAAGCAGCGAGGGAGGCCTCAAAGAAGAATTTTCGTGCCTAGGTGGGTAAGCTGCGACCCCAGCTGTCTTTGCCTTGCTTTGCCGCTTAGTGTCGTAACGGCGACTTGGGAGCCCGCGATAAAAACCGTTCCGGGGCCGAAGGGAGGCCCTGCGTTTGCCCCGCTTGGGAAACCGTCGTTAAAGCTTGGGGGGGGGGGCCGAGCTCCGAAAGGAGACTCTGCCGGTGACCTCGGTGGTCCGATTCGTTTGCAGGCTGACGTTCCGAGGGCCGGCGAGCGGAAGAGGAGCAGCTCAGCCCGTTCGGTTGATTTCGGCGATCCTGTTTTAAGGAAGCGCGTAAGTGCAGACGGGGTCTGGGAGGCTTTTCGCCCGAGACGGGAAAGAGCGAGGAAGACTGGAGAGCGTGGAAAAACTAGGTGCCGCGGGTACTGAAGCTGTTAAGGGCTGAGAGAATTTGGGCTTAAGCATCTGAAAGGGGCTGCTAACGCGCAAGGAGCGGTAAAATACCATCGCTGGACAGCAGGCTCCTTTCCGGCCCTCCGTCCCCCTCTGCAGCCTTCTCGTTCTGTTTGTTTCTGTTCCTCTTTTCTGGCTGGGCTGTGCAGCGATCCCGGAAGGACGTGTCTTTTGAGGTGTGCCTTTGCGAAGGTGGTTCGGCTGCCTGGGGGGATGGATCAAAGCCTTTGAGGCTCCCTCCGATCTGTTTCATTTCCTTTTGAATTTCTTCCTTTCTTTGCTTTCTCCTAGGGCGTCTGTCAGCTAACGAGTAAAGAAGATGGAACGGCCTGTCCGCAGAGGAGAACTGACGCACGGTAAACGTGAATACGCTAGACCTCCGCTACGTCACGGGCGTTTGTTTACGTCCGTGCGTTCCAATCTCTAGTTGCGCATTCGGGACGCGGCATCTGCCCGCTATCCGACTCCTCCGTGTAGCGTAGAAGGCGCTGTACAGCTGCCGGTCTCTCCGGGAGGTTGTTAGTGAGAAGGAGAACGGTGTATTCCAGCTCGCGACCGCCAAACGGGCTCCTTTAGGTCCGCTTTCAGACTTGGGGCCTACTTCATCGGTCCGCTTGGACGTGGTTTCTTGGGGGGAACGCTAGTGCTTTCCCTGTGCTTTTCCTGCGTCGAAACCGGTAGTTTATAGGCCAGAGCGGTTATGCCGTACCTTCCTTTGAGAGGCGTTTCGTCCGCGTCTCGGGCTTCGGGGAAAATCAATTGGACGGAATTGCCGAAGGCGCGCCTTGAAATAGGCGGTAAATCTAGAAGCGTGTCTGAATCGCGAGGGGCTCGTAACTTGGTCTTTGTCCTCAACGTCTGCTTTTCTTTCGCTCTTATTGCAGGCTTCCCTCCAACGATCGGCGTCGCTGCGGCGTCTCGTGTTTCACGGGCAGCGGTCTCTGCTCAGTAAGGACGTGAGAACTCCTGCGCTCCCGGAGAGCCCGGGATCCCTGCTCCGGGCTGGTCATTTTAGGCCTTTGTGCGGAGCGTTCTTTCTAGCTACGCGCCCCGCGTGAGCCTCTCCTTCGGCCGTTTTCCCAAGGCGGCGGAAACGCTTCTGGGAAACGCCGTCGTTTCCGAAACGTTTCGCCGTGTCCTTGCCGGTAGGGGATACCGTGAGAGCGGGCAGAGGCGGCCGACGTCTGTGCGAGGAAAGAAGCGTGGCGCAAAGAAGGGACCTCTTTGGCCCGCCTGGTCCGCTTTAGAGAGTTTTCTTTTGGACCCGAAGATCGGGTCTGCGAGTGCCGCGCTCAGCGCACGCGTTTGTTCCCCCCCCCCCCCCCCCGTTCTTTTAGCAAGACCGTGCGTGTCCTCGAGCTGTTTGTCCCGAGGGGGGAGTCGCTGCGGGAATTGCTGGGGAGGCCCTGACGGCGGGACGTGAAAAAGACGCCTTTGACCGCGTGCGTGCGGCCGAAGGAACGTCAGCCCAAGAATCCGAAGAAGACATGCCGCGTGCCAGCATCTCGTACCGTTTAATAATAAAAACCGAGCAGTCTGTCAAGCAAATAGCGCGGCTTGCTTTGGGCTGTTTATTTTGTTTAACGATCAGTAAAGGCGAGAGGTCGAAAGTTCTAAAGAAGAACGGCTGCTTCTTGGAACGCTTGCAAATTGTCCCGTTAAGTAGGTGGGTGGTTTTTTTGTTTTCGTTTTGTTTTTTTAAGTGCAGCCTCTGACTCTTTTTTGTCTGTGGAGTATTTTGCAACGATGTTCAAAGGAAAGCGCTGTTACTGAAGCCTCTAGGAGCAGCGGCTCGAGCACGACACGCGGCGACGCTGCGCCTCGCAGCAGGCGCTGTAAATAAGGGCAGATGAGCCGAGGCGAGGGTGGTGAAATGTCTGCAAAGGGCGGGCGGGGGGGCTCTGCAGCGGTGTGCGCGTGCCGGGGGCGGCCGCGCGCCCTGCTGCCCTTGGGGCGTCAAAAAAGCGGTACGGCACGATAAAGGGGGGCGCGCATGCGCACTGGGTTCCGCCGTGCTCACTGCTGCCACCCTGTGTCCAAAAATCGGTACTGCACCCTGTGGGGGGGGCGCGCGTGCGCACAGCGTTCCGCCGCGCTCACTGCTGCCACCCTGTGTCCAAAAAGCGGTACTGCACCCTGTGGGGGGGCGCGCGTGCGCACTGGGTTCTGCCATGCTCACTGCTGCCACCCTGTGTCCAAAAATCGGTACTGCACCCTGTGGGGGGGGCTCGCGTGCGCACAGCGTTCCGCCGTGCTCACTGCTGCCACCCTGTGTCCAAAAATCGGTACTGCAACCTGTGGGGGGGGCGCGCACGCGCACAGCGTTCCGCCGCGCTCACTGCTGCCACCCTGTGTCCAAAAAGCGGTACTGCACCCGGTGGGGGGGGCGCGCATGCGCAGACAGCCGGCGCGCACATGCTCAGTGCCGGTCGCCATGTTTGCTGCTGCTCTCCGCCGTTTCGGTAACGGGTAAGCGAATGGAGCGTGCTCGTCGCCCCTTCCCGGCGCTCTTGGAGCGGCCACGGGCTCGGGCAGCCTCGGGGCGCTCGCTGGGAGTCCCGGGCTGCCGCGGCGGGCTGCGGTTCGCACGCGTGAGCCGCCCGGCTGCAGCGCCGCGGCGCGAGCATGCCATTGCGGGTCTCGCCTCCCTTCGTGCTCCCCCCCGCCCCTCGGGCTCCCCCGGCTCCCCCCCGCCCCTTGGGATTCCCCGCTCCACCCGCCCCTCGCGCTCCCCCCCGCTTCTCGGGCTCCCCTCGCGCTCCCCCCCACCCCCGCGCTCCCCCCTGCTTCTCGGGCTCCCCTCGCGCTCCCCCCCCGCTCCTCGGGCTCCCCCTGCTCCCCTCGCGCTCCGCCCCGCCCCTCGCGCTCCCCCCCGCTTCTCGGGCTCCCCTCGCGCTCCGCCCCGCCCCTCGGGCTCCCCCTGCTCCCCTCGGGCTCCCCCTGCTCCCCTCGCGCTCCCCCTGCTCCCCTCGCGCTCCGCCCCACCCCTCGCGCTCCCCTCGCGCTCCGCCCCGCCCCTCGGGCTCCCCCTGCTCCCCCCGCGCTCCCCCCCGCTTCTCGGGCTCCCCTCGCGCTCCGCCCCGCCCCTCGGGCTCCCCCTGCTCCCCTCGCGCTCCCCCTGCTCCCCTCGCGCTCCGCCCCGCTTCTCGGGCTCCCCTCGCGCTCCCCCCCGCTTCTCGGGCTCCCCTCGCGCTCCGCCCCGCCCCTCGCGCTCCCCCTGCTCCCCTCGCGCTCCCCCTGCTCCCCTCGCGCTCCCCCTGCTCCCCTCGCGCTCCGCCTCGCCCCTCGCGCTCCCCTCGCGCTCCGCCCCGCCCCTCGGGCTCCCCCTGCTCCCCTCGCGCTCCCCCCCGCTTCTCGGGCTCCCCTCGCGCTCCCCCCCGCTTCTCGGGCTCCCCCCTGCTTCTCAGGCTCCTCTCACGCTCCCCCCCGCTCCTCGGGCTCCCCTTGCTCCCCTCGCGCTCTGCCCCACCCCTCGCACTCCCCCTGCTCCCCTCGCGCTCCCCCCCGCTTCTCGGGCTCCCCCCTGCTTCTCAGGCTCCTCTCGGGCTCCCCTTGCTCCCCTCGCGCTCCGCCCCACCCCTCGCGCTCCCCCTGGTCCCCTCGCGCTCCCCCCCGCCCCCGCGCTCCCCCCCGCTTCTCGGGCTCCCCTCGTGCTCCCCCCCGCTCCTCGGGCCCCCCTGCTCCCCTCACGCTCCCCCCCGCCTCTCGCGCTCCCCTCGCACTCCGCCCCGCCCCTCGGGCTCCCCTCCCGCTCCCCTCGCTCCCCCCCGCCCCTCCCGCTCCCCTCGCTCCCCCCCCCCCGCGCTGTCCGAGCCGGCACGTGCGCGGTGCTCAAGCGTCACTGCCGCCGCAGTCCGTTGGCGAGCGGCGCATGCGCGGCGGCGGGGAAGCAAGATGGCGGCAAGAAGGGAGGGCGTTTTCGCTCGGCGGCGGCGGCGGCGGGTGAGTGCGGAGGTGTCGTGGAGTGAAGGATGTGGGGCCCCCGGGTGAGGCGAACGCATAGGTTCGGGGGGCGTCGGGCTGCATCCTGCCCGCTGCGGCCGTCGCTGCGTGGAGGCGGCGGTGCGGGGCGAGTGGGGGTGCGGGGCGAGTGGGGGGGCGGGCTGGGACCCGGCGCCGCGCCGGGAGCGCGGGTGTGACTTTGCGTTTTGCGTGCGCGGCGTTTAGGGCGCCAGTTCGTTGGCAGCGCGGGCCGGGGCACGCGCTCGCCCCTGCGGAGGCGGCGCGGCGGAGCGGAGCGGGGGGGCAGGCGGGCCCCGGAGCAGGGTTGCGGCGCGGCGTCGGCCCTGTAGTGTTTCCAAACGGCTTACCCCGTAACGTACGATGCAAAGCGGTGTATTAAGACCTTTCCTTTGAGGGAAAGAAGGAAAAAGAAAGAAAGGGGGGAAAGAAAAAAAAAAAAAAAACCACGGGAAAGAGAAAAAGAACGCGTGTAAATCGAAGTGTTTTGTTGGAAGCGAAATGCAATTTTCTGTCTTTGTTACAGAGGCGGAACCGACAATAGCAAATGCTGACAAAGAGCAAAGCCGGACGAGCGAGCGGTTTTTTGCGCTTACTCCCAAAGGGGCGGGCTGAAAGGAGGAAGCAAAAATGCAGCAGCGGACCCTCGATCTCCCCAGAAGCTGCGACAGTAGGAGGCGTTCTGGCCCGGGTAACCAAGGTAACTCTTGATGCGGAACGTTCGTTCTTTCGGCCTCCCTCCCGGAGGCAGCGCTGAGGACTAAGCGACCCGTTGCTGCCCTGCGCCTCTTGTTAACCGTAGCTGCCTTAGTTTTGCTTCGGTCGTTTGTATTTTGTTTTGTTATCGTACACGCGTACGTAGAAAAGGAAAGATAGGATATTTAATTTTTAGGTTCGTTGCCATGGCTGAAGCTGAAGAGACAGAAAAACGTAAGCGAGCCGAAGTAATAAAATTAAAGGGAACCGAGCGAGAGCCGTCTCCGTCGCCCCGAAAGGGAAAGCCCGTTCCTCCCGGTGAGGAAGGTTCGCCGGTAATAGCGATCGGAATAACAGATGAGCGACATCTAACGGAAGGTGCGTACGCGTTACGGAAAGGACGCTGCGTCCATCCGTTTCCGTGCGCGTGACTCTCTGCATCTGTGAAGCGTCGTGCTTTAAGAGCTCCAAGACGGCAAATTCCCGTCTTCGGGGAACGGCGGTCAGGTGGCCAGCGAGAGAGGGAGAGGCAAGCGTGCGAATTGTAAAACGAAGAGGAAGGCTCATTTAGCGCGACCCCAGGTTAATTGCCTGGCAATGGTATGTGGGGCAGCAGGAAGACGGCAGCTCGAAGAAAAGGTAAAGCCTTGCGGAATTAGGACTCCTTCCTTCTCGTGTAGTAGATCCGCTTTTGTGCTTAGAAACAACTTTGGATTGTTAATTTCTGCTGAGCTTTGAATACGTCACGTCACGGACTCTTAGGCGACACGGGGGAGTTCAGCTGCGCAGCCTGCCAGAGGAACGTCGCCCACGAGGCCTCGCTAGCCTTGAGGAGCTGTAGGCGCCGATGCACGTGGCTCGTTCTGTCGGGCGCGCAGAGGTTTGCTTTGGCTGCCGAAATTTCAGCTTGGCTTTGCGCCCTGTAGCGGTGGTATTTTTGTATTTCTAAATTGTGTTAATGCTAGGCGTTCGGCACATCGGGGAACGACTGTGTGCTGCCGTGAAGAACTGCAGGCTCCCGCCCTCAGCCCTTTCTCGGCAAGTTATCGGGTGTCGAGAGCGGCCGGGAGACTCCGAATGCCGGCGGAAAGGTTCTCTGCCCGCTCCTGACGAGGAGCCTTCGGCCGCGGGAAGGTCGGCGGCGTCCTTCCCGGACTCGTGAGTAATAAGCCGCGGTTCGCGGGCCGGCAGGGCAGGGGAGGGGAGGGGAGGGGGGGGGGAATAGCGCCTGGTAGCCCGGCGGCTCCGGCGTCGCCGTTGCTAGCGGGGCCCCGAGGTCCATGTGAAGCCTCAGCTGCCTGTCGGGAGCTTTGTTTTGGTGTGTTTACCTGGCAAAAGCAGCGAGGGAGGCCTCAAAGAAGAATTTTCGTGCCTAGGTGGGTAAGCTGCGACCCCAGCTGTCTTTGCCTTGCTTTGCCGCTTAGTGTCGTAACGGCGACTTGGGAGCCCGCGATAAAAACCGTTCCGGGGCCGAAGGGAGGCCCTGCGTTTGCCCCGCTTGGGAAACCGTCGTTAAAGCTTGGGGGGGGGGGCCGAGCTCCGAAAGGAGACTCTGCCGGTGACCTCGGTGGTCCGATTCGTTTGCAGGCTGACGTTCCGAGGGCCGGCGAGCGGAAGAGGAGCAGCTCAGCCCGTTCGGTTGATTTCGGCGATCCTGTTTTAAGGAAGCGCGTAAGTGCAGACGGGGTCTGGGAGGCTTTTCGCCCGAGACGGGAAAGAGCGAGGAAGACTGGAGAGCGTGGAAAAACTAGGTGCCGCGGGTACTGAAGCTGTTAAGGGCTGAGAGAATTTGGGCTTAAGCATCTGAAAGGGGCTGCTAACGCGCAAGGAGCGGTAAAATACCATCGCTGGACAGCAGGCTCCTTTCCGGCCCTCCGTCCCCCTCTGCAGCCTTCTCGTTCTGTTTGTTTCTGTTCCTCTTTTCTGGCTGGGCTGTGCAGCGATCCCGGAAGGACGTGTCTTTTGAGGTGTGCCTTTGCGAAGGTGGTTCGGCTGCCTGGGGGGATGGATCAAAGCCTTTGAGGCTCCCTCCGATCTGTTTCATTTCCTTTTGAATTTCTTCCTTTCTTTGCTTTCTCCTAGGGCGTCTGTCAGCTAACGAGTAAAGAAGATGGAACGGCCTGTCCGCAGAGGAGAACTGACGCACGGTAAACGTGAATACGCTAGACCTCCGCTACGTCACGGGCGTTTGTTTACGTCCGTGCGTTCCAATCTCTAGTTGCGCATTCGGGACGCGGCATCTGCCCGCTATCCGACTCCTCCGTGTAGCGTAGAAGGCGCTGTACAGCTGCCGGTCTCTACGGGAGGTTGTTAGTGAGAAGGAGAACGGTGTATTCCAGCTCGCGACCGCCAAACGGGCTCCTTTAGGTCCGCTTTCAGACTTGGGGCCTACTTCATCGGTCCGCTTGGACGTGGTTTCTTGGGGGGAACGCTAGTGCTTTCCCTGTGCTTTTCCTGCGTCGAAACCGGTAGTTTATAGGCCAGAGCGGTTATGCCGTACCTTCCTTTGAGAGGCGTTTCGTCCGCGTCTCGGGCTTCGGGGAAAATCAATTGGACGGAATTGCCGAAGGCGCGCCTTGAAATAGGCGGTAAATCTAGAAGCGTGTCTGAATCGCGAGGGGCTCGTAACTTGGTCTTTGTCCTCAACGTCTGCTTTTCTTTCGCTCTTATTGCAGGCTTCCCTCCAACGATCGGCGTCGCTGCGGCGTCTCGTGTTTCACGGGCAGCGGTCTCTGCTCAGTAAGGACGTGAGAACTCCTGCGCTCCCGGAGAGCCCGGGATCCCTGCTCCGGGCTGGTCATTTTAGGCCTTTGTGCGGAGCGTTCTTTCTAGCTACGCGCCCCGCGTGAGCCTCTCCTTCGGCCGTTTTCCCAAGGCGGCGGAAACGCTTCTGGGAAACGCCGTCGTTTCCGAAACGTTTCGCCGTGTCCTTGCCGGTAGGGGATACCGTGAGAGCGGGCAGAGGCGGCCGACGTCTGTGCGAGGAAAGAAGCGTGGCGCAAAGAAGGGACCTCTTTGGCCCGCCTGGTCCGCTTTAGAGAGTTTTCTTTTGGACCCGAAGATCGGGTCTGCGAGTGCCGCGCTCAGCGCACGCGTTTGTTCCCCCCCCCCCCCCCGTTCTTTTAGCAAGACCGTGCGTGTCCTCGAGCTGTTTGTCCCGAGGGGGGAGTCGCTGCGGGAATTGCTGGGGAGGCCCTGACGGCGGGACGTGAAAAAGACGCCTTTGACCGCGTGCGTGCGGCCGAAGGAACGTCAGCCCAAGAATCCGAAGAAGACATGCCGCGTGCCAGCATCTCGTACCGTTTAATAATAAAAACCGAGCAGTCTGTCAAGCAAATAGCGCGGCTTGCTTTGGGCTGTTTATTTTGTTTAACGATCAGTAAAGGCGAGAGGTCGAAAGTTCTAAAGAAGAACGGCTGCTTCTTGGAACGCTTGCAAATTGTCCCGTTAAGTAGGTGGGTGGTTTTTTTGTTTTCGTTTTGTTTTTTTAAGTGCAGCCTCTGACTCTTTTTTGTCTGTGGAGTATTTTGCAACGATGTTCAAAGGAAAGCGCTGTTACTGAAGCCTCTAGGAGCAGCGGCTCGAGCACGACACGCGGCGACGCTGCGCCTCGCAGCAGGCGCTGTAAATAAGGGCAGATGAGCCGAGGCGAGGGTGGTGAAATGTCTGCAAAGGGCGGGCGGGGGGGCTCTGCAGCGGTGTGCGCGTGCCGGGGGCGGCCGCGCGCCCTGCTGCCCTTGGGGCGTCAAAAAAGCGGTACGGCACGATAAAGGGGGGCGCGCATGCGCACTGGGTTCCGCCGTGCTCACTGCTGCCACCCTGTGTCCAAAAATCGGTACTGCACCCTGTGGGGGGGGCGCGCGTGCGCACTGGGTTCCTCCGTGCTCACTGCTGCCACCCTGTGTCCAAAAATCGGTACTGCACCCTGTGGGGGGGGGCGCGTGCGCACTGGGTTCTGCCATGCTCACTGCTGCCACCCTGTGTCCAAAAATCGGTACTGCACCCTGTGGGGGGGGCTCGCGTGCGCACAGCGTTCCGCCGTGCTCACTGCTGCCACCCTGTGTCCAACAATCGGTACTGCAACCTGTGGGGGGGGCGCGCACGCGCACAGCGTTCCGCCGCGCTCACTGCTGCCACCCTGTGTCCAAAAAGCGGTACTGCACCCGGTGGGGGGGGCGCGCATGCGCAGACAGCCGGCGCGCACATGCTCAGTGCCGGTCGCCATGTTTGCTGCTGCTCTCCGCCGTTTCGGTAACGGGTAAGCGAATGGAGCGTGCTCGTCGCCCCTTCCCGGCGCTCTTGGAGCGGCCACGGGCTCGGGCAGCCTCGGGGCGCTCGCTGGGAGTCCCGGGCTGCCGCGGCGGGCTGCGGTTCGCACGCGTGAGCCGCCCGGCTGCAGCGCCGCGGCGCGAGCATGCCATTGCGGGTCTCGCCTCCCTTCGTGCTCCCCCCCGCCCCTCGGGCTCCCCCGGCTCCCCCCCGCCCCTTGGGATTCCCCGCTCCACCCGCCCCTCGCGCTCCCCCCCGCTTCTCGGGCTCCCCTCGCGCTCCCCCCCACCCCCGCGCTCCCCCCTGCTTCTCGGGCTCCCCTCGCGCTCCCCCCCCGCTCCTCGGGCTCCCCCTGCTCCCCTCGCGCTCCGCCCCGCCCCTCGCGCTCCCCCCCGCTTCTCGGGCTCCCCTCGCGCTCCGCCCCGCCCCTCGGGCTCCCCCTGCTCCCCTCGGGCTCCCCCTGCTCCCCTCGCGCTCCCCCTGCTCCCCTCGCGCTCCGCCCCACCCCTCGCGCTCCCCTCGCGCTCCGCCCCGCCCCTCGGGCTCCCCCTGCTCCCCCCGCGCTCCCCCCCGCTTCTCGGGCTCCCCTCGCGCTCCGCCCCGCCCCTCGGGCTCCCCCTGCTCCCCTCGCGCTCCCCCTGCTCCCCTCGCGCTCCGCCCCGCTTCTCGGGCTCCCCTCGCGCTCCCCCCCGCTTCTCGGGCTCCCCTCGCGCTCCGCCCCGCCCCTCGCGCTCCCCCTGCTCCCCTCGCGCTCCCCCTGCTCCCCTCGCGCTCCGCCTCGCCCCTCGCGCTCCCCTCGCGCTCCGCCCCGCCCCTCGGGCTCCCCCTGCTCCCCTCGCGCTCCCCCCCGCTTCTCGGGCTCCCCTCGCGCTCCCCCCCGCTTCTCGGGCTCCCCCCTGCTTCTCAGGCTCCTCTCACGCTCCCCCCCGCTCCTCGGGCTCCCCTTGCTCCCCTCGCGCTCTGCCCCACCCCTCGCACTCCCCCTGCTCCCCTCGCGCTCCCCCCCGCTTCTCGGGCTCCCCCCTGCTTCTCAGGCTCCTCTCGGGCTCCCCTTGCTCCCCTCGCGCTCCGCCCCACCCCTCGCGCTCCCCCTGGTCCCCTCGCGCTCCCCCCCGCCCCCGCGCTCCCCCCCGCTTCTCGGGCTCCCCTCGTGCTCCCCCCCGCTCCTCGGGCCCCCCTGCTCCCCTCACGCTCCCCCCCGCCTCTCGCGCTCCCCTCGCACTCCGCCCCGCCCCTCGGGCTCCCCTCCCGCTCCCCTCGCTCCCCCCCGCCCCTCCCGCTCCCCTCGCTCCCCCCCCCCCGCGCTGTCCGAGCCGGCACGTGCGCGGTGCTCAAGCGTCACTGCCGCCGCAGTCCGTTGGCGAGCGGCGCATGCGCGGCGGCGGGGAAGCAAGATGGCGGCAAGAAGGGAGGGCGTTTTCGCTCGGCGGCGGCGGCGGCGGGTGAGTGCGGAGGTGTCGTGGAGTGAAGGATGTGGGGCCCCCGGGTGAGGCGAACGCATAGGTTCGGGGGGCGTCGGGCTGCATCCTGCCCGCTGCGGCCGTCGCTGCGTGGAGGCGGCGGTGCGGGGCGAGTGGGGGTGCGGGGCGAGTGGGGGGGCGGGCTGGGACCCGGCGCCGCGCCGGGAGCGCGGGTGTGACTTTGCGTTTTGCGTGCGCGGCGTTTAGGGCGCCAGTTCGTTGGCAGCGCGGGCCGGGGCACGCGCTCGCCCCTGCGGAGGCGGCGCGGCGGAGCGGAGCGGGGGGGCAGGCGGGCCCCGGAGCAGGGTTGCGGCGCGGCGTCGGCCCTGTAGTGTTTCCAAACGGCTTACCCCGTAACGTACGATGCAAAGCGGTGTATTAAGACCTTTCCTTTGAGGGAAAGAAGGAAAAAGAAAGAAAGGGGGGAAAGAAAAAAAAAAAAAAAACCACGGGAAAGAGAAAAAGAACGCGTGTAAATCGAAGTGTTTTGTTGGAAGCGAAATGCAATTTTCTGTCTTTGTTACAGAGGCGGAACCGACAATAGCAAATGCTGACAAAGAGCAAAGCCGGACGAGCGAGCGGTTTTTTGCGTTTACTCCCAAAGGGGCGGGCTGAAAGGAGGAAGCAAAAATGCAGCAGCGGACCCTCGATCTCCCCAGAAGCTGCGACAGTAGGAGGCGTTCTGGCCCGGGTAACCAAGGTAACTCTTGATGCGGAACGTTCGTTCTTTCGGCCTCCCTCCCGGAGGCAGCGCTGAGGACTAAGCGACCCCTTGCTGCCCTGCGCCTCTTGTTAACCGTAGCTGCCTTAGTTTTGCTTCGGTCGTTTGTATTTTGTTTTGTTATCGTACACGCGTACGTAGAAAAGGAAAGATAGGATATTTAATTTTTAGGTTCGTTGCCACGGCTGAAGCTGAAGAGACAGAAAAACGTAAGCGAGCCGAAGTAATAAAATTAAAGGGAACCGAGCGAGAGCCGTCTCCGTCGCCCCGAAAGGGAAAGCCCGTTCCTCCCGGTGAGGAAGGTTCGCCGGTAATAGCGATCGGAATAACAGATGAGCGACATCTAACGGAAGGTGCGTACGCGTTACGGAAAGGACGCTGCGTCCATCCGTTTCCGTGCGCGTGACTCTCTGCATCTGTGAAGCGTCGTGCTTTAAGAGCTCCAAGACGGCAAATTCCCGTCTTCGGGGAACGGCGGTCAGGTGGCCAGCGAGAGAGGGAGAGGCAAGCGTGCGAATTGTAAAACGAAGAGGAAGGCTCATTTAGCGCGACCCCAGGTTAATTGCCTGGCAATGGTATGTGGGGCAGCAGGAAGACGGCAGCTCGAAGAAAAGGTAAAGCCTTGCGGAATTAGGACTCCTTCCTTCTCGTGTAGTAGATCCGCTTTTGTGCTTAGAAACAACTTTGGATTGTTAATTTCTGCTGAGCTTTGAATACGTCACGTCACGGACTCTTAGGCGACACGGGGGAGTTCAGCTGCGCAGCCTGCCAGAGGAACGTCGCCCACGAGGCCTCGCTAGCCTTGAGGAGCTGTAGGCGCCGATGCACGTGGCTCGTTCTGTCGGGCGCGCAGAGGTTTGCTTTGGCTGCCGAAATTTCAGCTTGGCTTTGCGCCCTGTAGCGGTGGTATTTTTGTATTTCTAAATTGTGTTAATGCTAGGCGTTCGGCACATCGGGGAACGACTGTGTGCTGCCGTGAAGAACTGCAGGCTCCCGCCCTCAGCCCTTTCTCGGCAAGTTATCGGGTGTCGAGAGCGGCCGGGAGACTCCGAATGCCGGCGGAAAGGTTCTCTGCCCGCTCCTGACGAGGAGCCTTCGGCCGCGGGAAGGTCGGCGGCGTCCTTCCCGGACTCGTGAGTAATAAGCCGCGGTTCGCGGGCCGGCAGGGCAGGGGAGGGGAGGGGAGGGGGGGGGGAATAGCGCCTGGTAGCCCGGCGGCTCCGGCGTCGCCGTTGCTAGCGGGGCCCCGAGGTCCATGTGAAGCCTCAGCTGCCTGTCGGGAGCTTTGTTTTGGTGTGTTTACCTGGCAAAAGCAGCGAGGGAGGCCTCAAAGAAGAATTTTCGTGCCTAGGTGGGTAAGCTGCGACCCCAGCTGTCTTTGCCTTGCTTTGCCGCTTAGTGTCGTAACGGCGACTTGGGAGCCCGCGATAAAAACCGTTCCGGGGCCGAAGGGAGGCCCTGCGTTTGCCCCGCTTGGGAAACCGTCGTTAAAGCTTGGGGGGGGGGGCCGAGCTCCGAAAGGAGACTCTGCCGGTGACCTCGGTGGTCCGATTCGTTTGCAGGCTGACGTTCCGAGGGCCGGCGAGTGGAAGAGGAGCAGCTCAGCCCGTTCGGTTGATTTCGGCGATCCTGTTTTAAGGAAGCGCGTAAGTGCAGACGGGGTCTGGGAGGCTTTTCGCCCGAGACGGGAAAGAGCGAGGAAGACTGGAGAGCGTGGAAAAACTAGGTGCCGCGGGTACTGAAGCTGTTAAGGGCTGAGAGAATTTGGGCTTAAGCATCTGAAAGGGGCTGCTAACGCGCAAGGAGCGGTAAAATACCATCGCTGGACAGCAGGCTCCTTTCCGGCCCTCCGTCCCCCTCTGCAGCCTTCTCGTTCTGTTTGTTTCTGTTCCTCTTTTCTGGCTGGGCTGTGCAGCGATCCCGGAAGGACGTGTCTTTTGAGGTGTGCCTTTGCGAAGGTGGTTCGGCTGCCTGGGGGGATGGATCAAAGCCTTTGAGGCTCCCTCCGATCTGTTTCATTTCCTTTTGAATTTCTTCCTTTCTTTGCTTTCTCCTAGGGCGTCTGTCAGCTAACGAGTAAAGAAGATGGAACGGCCTGTCCGCAGAGGAGAACTGACGCACGGTAAACGTGAATACGCTAGACCTCCGCTACGTCACGGGCGTTTGTTTACGTCCGTGCGTTCCAATCTCTAGTTGCGCATTCGGGACGCGGCATCTGCCCGCTATCCGACTCCTCCGTGTAGCGTAGAAGGCGCTGTACAGCTGCCGGTCTCTACGGGAGGTTGTTAGTGAGAAGGAGAACGGTGTATTCCAGCTCGCGACCGCCAAACGGGCTCCTTTAGGTCCGCTTTCAGACTTGGGGCCTACTTCATCGGTCCGCTTGGACGTGGTTTCTTGGGGGGAACGCTAGTGCTTTCCCTGTGCTTTTCCTGCGTCGAAACCGGTAGTTTATAGGCCAGAGCGGTTATGCCGTACCTTCCTTTGAGAGGCGTTTCGTCCGCGTCTCGGGCTTCGGGGAAAATCAATTGGACGGAATTGCCGAAGGCGCGCCTTGAAATAGGCGGTAAATCTAGAAGCGTGTCTGAATCGCGAGGGGCTCGTAACTTGGTCTTTGTCCTCAACGTCTGCTTTTCTTTCGCTCTTATTGCAGGCTTCCCTCCAACGATCGGCGTCGCTGCGGCGTCTCGTGTTTCACGGGCAGCGGTCTCTGCTCAGTAAGGACGTGAGAACTCCTGCGCTCCCGGAGAGCCCGGGATCCCTGCTCCGGGCTGGTCATTTTAGGCCTTTGTGCGGAGCGTTCTTTCTAGCTACGCGCCCCGCGTGAGCCTCTCCTTCGGCCGTTTTCCCAAGGCGGCGGAAACGCTTCTGGGAAACGCCGTCGTTTCCGAAACGTTTCGCCGTGTCCTTGCCGGTAGGGGATACCGTGAGAGCGGGCAGAGGCGGCCGACGTCTGTGCGAGGAAAGAAGCGTGGCGCAAAGAAGGGACCTCTTTGGCCCGCCTGGTCCGCTTTAGAGAGTTTTCTTTTGGACCCGAAGATCGGGTCTGCGAGTGCCGCGCTCAGCGCACGCGTTTGTTCCCCCCCCGCCCCCCGTTCTTTTAGCAAGACCGTGCGTGTCCTCGAGCTGTTTGTCCCGAGGGGGGAGTCGCTGCGGGAATTGCTGGGGAGGCCCTGACGGCGGGACGTGAAAAAGACGCATTTGACCGCGTGCGTGCGGCCGAAGGAACGTCGGCCCAAGAATCCGAAGAAGACATGCCGCGTGCCAGCATCTCGTACCGTTTAATAATAAAAACCGAGCAGTCTGTCAAGCAAATAGCGCGGCTTGCTTTGGGCTGTTTATTTTGTTTAACGATCAGTAAAGGCGAGAGGTCGAAAGTTCTAAAGAAGAACGGCTGCTTCTTGGAACGCTTGCAAATTGTCCCGTTAAGTAGGTGGGTGGTTTTTTTGTTTTCGTTTTGTTTTTTTAAGTGCAGCCTCTGACTCTTTTTTGTCTGTGGAGTATTTTGCAACGATGTTCAAAGGAAAGCGCTGTTACTGAAGCCTCTAGGAGCAGCGGCTCGAGCACGACACGCGGCGACGCTGCGCCTCGCAGCAGGCGCTGTAAATAAGGGCAGATGAGCCGAGGCGAGGGTGGTGAAATGTCTGCAAAGGGCGGGCGGGGGGGCTCTGCAGCGGTGTGCGCGTGCCGGGGGCGGCCGCGCGCCCTGCTGCCCTCGGGGCGTCAAAAAAGCGGTACGGCACGATAAAGGGGGGCGCGCATGCGCACTGGGTTCCGCCGTGCTCACTGCTGCCACCCTGTGTCCAAAAATCGGTACTGCACCCTGTGGGGGGGGCGCGCGTGCGCACAGCGTTCCGCCGCGCTCACTGCTGCCACCCTGTGTCCAAAAAGCGGTACTGCACCCTGTGGGGGGGCGCGCGTGCGCACTGGGTTCTGCCATGCTCACTGCTGCCACCCTGTGTCCAAAAATCGGTACTGCACCCTGTGGGGGGGGCTCGCGTGCGCACAGCGTTCCGCCGTGCTCACTGCTGCCACCCTGTGTCCAACAATCGGTACTGCAACCTGTGGGGGGGGCGCGCACGCGCACAGCGTTCCGCCGCGCTCACTGCTGCCACCCTGTGTCCAAAAAGCGGTACTGCACCCGGTGGGGGGGGCGCGCATGCGCAGACAGCCGGCGCGCACATGCTCAGTGCCGGTCGCCATGTTTGCTGCTGCTCTCCGCCGTTTCGGTAACGGGTAAGCGAATGGAGCGTGCTCGTCGCCCCTTCCCGGCGCTCTTGGAGCGGCCACGGGCTCGGGCAGCCTCGGGGCGCTCGCTGGGAGTCCCGGGCTGCCGCGGCGGGCTGCGGTTCGCACGCGTGAGCCGCCCGGCTGCAGCGCCGCGGCGCGAGCATGCCATTGCGGGTCTCGCCTCCCTTCGTGCTCCCCCCCGCCCCTCGGGCTCCCCCGGCTCCCCCCCGCCCCTTGGGATTCCCCGCTCCACCCGCCCCTCGCGCTCCCCCCCGCTTCTCGGGCTCCCCTCGCGCTCCCCCCCACCCCCGCGCTCCCCCCTGCTTCTCGGGCTCCCCTCGCGCTCCCCCCCCGCTCCTCGGGCTCCCCCTGCTCCCCTCGCGCTCCGCCCCGCCCCTCGCGCTCCCCCCCGCTTCTCGGGCTCCCCTCGCGCTCCGCCCCGCCCCTCGGGCTCCCCCTGCTCCCCTCGGGCTCCCCCTGCTCCCCTCGCGCTCCCCCTGCTCCCCTCGCGCTCCGCCCCACCCCTCGCGCTCCCCTCGCGCTCCGCCCCGCCCCTCGGGCTCCCCCTGCTCCCCCCGCGCTCCCCCCCGCTTCTCGGGCTCCCCTCGCGCTCCGCCCCGCCCCTCGGGCTCCCCCTGCTCCCCTCGCGCTCCCCCTGCTCCCCTCGCGCTCCGCCCCGCTTCTCGGGCTCCCCTCGCGCTCCCCCCCGCTTCTCGGGCTCCCCTCGCGCTCCCCCTGCTCCCCTCGCGCTCCCCCTGCTCCCCTCGCGCTCCCCCTGCTCCCCTCGCGCTCCGCCTCGCCCCTCGCGCTCCCCTCGCGCTCCGCCCCGCCCCTCGGGCTCCCCCTGCTCCCCTCGCGCTCCCCCCCGCTTCTCGGGCTCCCCTCGCGCTCCCCCCCGCTTCTCGGGCTCCCCCCTGCTTCTCAGGCTCCTCTCACGCTCCCCCCCGCTCCTCGGGCTCCCCTTGCTCCCCTCGCGCTCTGCCCCACCCCTCGCACTCCCCCTGCTCCCCTCGCGCTCCCCCCCGCTTCTCGGGCTCCCCCCTGCTTCTCAGGCTCCTCTCGGGCTCCCCTTGCTCCCCTCGCGCTCCGCCCCACCCCTCGCGCTCCCCCTGGTCCCCTCGCGCTCCCCCCCGCCCCCGCGCTCCCCCCCGCTTCTCGGGCTCCCCTCGTGCTCCCCCCCGCTCCTCGGGCCCCCCTGCTCCCCTCACGCTCCCCCCCGCCTCTCGCGCTCCCCTCGCACTCCGCCCCGCCCCTCGGGCTCCCCTCCCGCTCCCCTCGCTCCCCCCCGCCCCTCCCGCTCCCCTCGCTCCCCCCCCCCCGCGCTGTCCGAGCCGGCACGTGCGCGGTGCTCAAGCGTCACTGCCGCCGCAGTCCGTTGGCGAGCGGCGCATGCGCGGCGGCGGGGAAGCAAGATGGCGGCAAGAAGGGAGGGCGTTTTCGCTCGGCGGCGGCGGCGGCGGGTGAGTGCGGAGGTGTCGTGGAGTGAAGGATGTGGGGCCCCCGGGTGAGGCGAACGCATAGGTTCGGGGGGCGTCGGGCTGCATCCTGCCCGCTGCGGCCGTCGCTGCGTGGAGGCGGCGGTGCGGGGCGAGTGGGGGTGCGGGGCGAGTGGGGGGGCGGGCTGGGACCCGGCGCCGCGCCGGGAGCGCGGGTGTGACTTTGCGTTTTGCGTGCGCGGCGTTTAGGGCGCCAGTTCGTTGGCAGCGCGGGCCGGGGCACGCGCTCGCCCCTGCGGAGGCGGCGCGGCGGAGCGGAGCGGGGGGGCAGGCGGGCCCCGGAGCAGGGTTGCGGCGCGGCGTCGGCCCTGTAGTGTTTCCAAACGGCTTACCCCGTAACGTACGATGCAAAGCGGTGTATTAAGACCTTTCCTTTGAGGGAAAGAAGGAAAAAGAAAGAAAGGGGGGAAAGAAAAAAAAAAAAAAAACCACGGGAAAGAGAAAAAGAACGCGTGTAAATCGAAGTGTTTTGTTGGAAGCGAAATGCAATTTTCTGTCTTTGTTACAGAGGCGGAACCGACAATAGCAAATGCTGACAAAGAGCAAAGCCGGACGAGCGAGCGGTTTTTTGCGTTTACTCCCAAAGGGGCGGGCTGAAAGGAGGAAGCAAAAATGCAGCAGCGGACCCTCGATCTCCCCAGAAGCTGCGACAGTAGGAGGCGTTCTGGCCCGGGTAACCAAGGTAACTCTTGATGCGGAACGTTCGTTCTTTCGGCCTCCCTCCCGGAGGCAGCGCTGAGGACTAAGCGACCCCTTGCTGCCCTGCGCCTCTTGTTAACCGTAGCTGCCTTAGTTTTGCTTCGGTCGTTTGTATTTTGTTTTGTTATCGTACACGCGTACGTAGAAAAGGAAAGATAGGATATTTAATTTTTAGGTTCGTTGCCACGGCTGAAGCTGAAGAGACAGAAAAACGTAAGCGAGCCGAAGTAATAAAATTAAAGGGAACCGAGCGAGAGCCGTCTCCGTCGCCCCGAAAGGGAAAGCCCGTTCCTCCCGGTGAGGAAGGTTCGCCGGTAATAGCGATCGGAATAACAGATGAGCGACATCTAACGGAAGGTGCGTACGCGTTACGGAAAGGACGCTGCGTCCATCCGTTTCCGTGCGCGTGACTCTCTGCATCTGTGAAGCGTCGTGCTTTAAGAGCTCCAAGACGGCAAATTCCCGTCTTCGGGGAACGGCGGTCAGGTGGCCAGCGAGAGAGGGAGAGGCAAGCGTGCGAATTGTAAAACGAAGAGGAAGGCTCATTTAGCGCGACCCCAGGTTAATTGCCTGGCAATGGTATGTGGGGCAGCAGGAAGACGGCAGCTCGAAGAAAAGGTAAAGCCTTGCGGAATTAGGACTCCTTCCTTCTCGTGTAGTAGATCCGCTTTTGTGCTTAGAAACAACTTTGGATTGTTAATTTCTGCTGAGCTTTGAATACGTCACGTCACGGACTCTTAGGCGACACGGGGGAGTTCAGCTGCGCAGCCTGCCAGAGGAACGTCGCCCACGAGGCCTCGCTAGCCTTGAGGAGCTGTAGGCGCCGATGCACGTGGCTCGTTCTGTCGGGCGCGCAGAGGTTTGCTTTGGCTGCCGAAATTTCAGCTTGGCTTTGCGCCCTGTAGCGGTGGTATTTTTGTATTTCTAAATTGTGTTAATGCTAGGCGTTCGGCACATCGGGGAACGACTGTGTGCTGCCGTGAAGAACTGCAGGCTCCCGCCCTCAGCCCTTTCTCGGCAAGTTATCGGGTGTCGAGAGCGGCCGGGAGACTCCGAATGCCGGCGGAAAGGTTCTCTGCCCGCTCCTGACGAGGAGCCTTCGGCCGCGGGAAGGTCGGCGGCGTCCTTCCCGGACTCGTGAGTAATAAGCCGCGGTTCGCGGGCCGGCAGGGCAGGGGAGGGGAGGGGAGGGGGGGGGGAATAGCGCCTGGTAGCCCGGCGGCTCCGGCGTCGCCGTTGCTAGCGGGGCCCCGAGGTCCATGTGAAGCCTCAGCTGCCTGTCGGGAGCTTTGTTTTGGTGTGTTTACCTGGCAAAAGCAGCGAGGGAGGCCTCAAAGAAGAATTTTCGTGCCTAGGTGGGTAAGCTGCGACCCCAGCTGTCTTTGCCTTGCTTTGCCGCTTAGTGTCGTAACGGCGACTTGGGAGCCCGCGATAAAAACCGTTCCGGGGCCGAAGGGAGGCCCTGCGTTTGCCCCGCTTGGGAAACCGTCGTTAAAGCTTGGGGGGGGGGGCCGAGCTCCGAAAGGAGACTCTGCCGGTGACCTCGGTGGTCCGATTCGTTTGCAGGCTGACGTTCCGAGGGCCGGCGAGCGGAAGAGGAGCAGCTCAGCCCGTTCGGTTGATTTCGGCGATCCTGTTTTAAGGAAGCGCGTAAGTGCAGACGGGGTCTGGGAGGCTTTTCGCCCGAGACGGGAAAGAGCGAGGAAGACTGGAGAGCGTGGAAAAACTAGGTGCCGCGGGTACTGAAGCTGTTAAGGGCTGAGAGAATTTGGGCTTAAGCATCTGAAAGGGGCTGCTAACGCGCAAGGAGCGGTAAAATACCATCGCTGGACAGCAGGCTCCTTTCCGGCCCTCCGTCCCCCTCTGCAGCCTTCTCGTTCTGTTTGTTTCTGTTCCTCTTTTCTGGCTGGGCTGTGCAGCGATCCCGGAAGGACGTGTCTTTT
Organism: Apteryx mantelli; assembly: GCF_036417845.1. Classification (NCBI taxonomy): domain Eukaryota; kingdom Metazoa; phylum Chordata; class Aves; order Apterygiformes; family Apterygidae; genus Apteryx; species Apteryx mantelli. Next base: position 133,950 of record NW_027118495.1, on the reverse strand, counting down.
GAGGTGTGCCTTTGCGAAGGTGGTTCGGCTGCCTGGGGGGATGGATCAAAGCCTTTGAGGCTCCCTCCGATCTGTTTCATTTCCTTTTGAATTTCTTCCTTTCTTTGCTTTCTCCTAGGGCGTCTGTCAGCTAACGAGTAAAGAAGATGGAACGGCCTGTCCGCAGAGGAGAACTGACGCACGGTAAACGTGAATACGCTAGACCTCCGCTACGTCACGGGCGTTTGTTTACGTCCGTGCGTTCCAATCTCTAGTTGCGCATTCGGGACGCGGCATCTGCCCGCTATCCGACTCCTCCGTGTAGCGTAGAAGGCGCTGTACAGCTGCCGGTCTCTCCGGGAGGTTGTTAGTGAGAAGGAGAACGGTGTATTCCAGCTCGCGACCGCCAAACGGGCTCCTTTAGGTCCGCTTTCAGACTTGGGGCCTACTTCATCGGTCCGCTTGGACGTGGTTTCTTGGGGGGAACGCTAGTGCTTTCCCTGTGCTTTTCCTGCGTCGAAACCGGTAGTTTATAGGCCAGAGCGGTTATGCCGTACCTTCCTTTGAGAGGCGTTTCGTCCGCGTCTCGGGCTTCGGGGAAAATCAATTGGACGGAATTGCCGAAGGCGCGCCTTGAAATAGGCGGTAAATCTAGAAGCGTGTCTGAATCGCGAGGGGCTCGTAACTTGGTCTTTGTCCTCAACGTCTGCTTTTCTTTCGCTCTTATTGCAGGCTTCCCTCCAACGATCGGCGTCGCTGCGGCGTCTCGTGTTTCACGGGCAGCGGTCTCTGCTCAGTAAGGACGTGAGAACTCCTGCGCTCCCGGAGAGCCCGGGATCCCTGCTCCGGGCTGGTCATTTTAGGCCTTTGTGCGGAGCGTTCTTTCTAGCTACGCGCCCCGCGTGAGCCTCTCCTTCGGCCGTTTTCCCAAGGCGGCGGAAACGCTTCTGGGAAACGCCGTCGTTTCCGAAACGTTTCGCCGTGTCCTTGCCGGTAGGGGATACCGTGAGAGCGGGCAGAGGCGGCCGACGTCTGTGCGAGGAAAGAAGCGTGGCGCAAAGAAGGGACCTCTTTGGCCCGCCTGGTCCGCTTTAGAGAGTTTTCTTTTGGACCCGAAGATCGGGTCTGCGAGTGCCGCGCTCAGCGCACGCGTTTGTTCCCCCCCCGCCCCCCGTTCTTTTAGCAAGACCGTGCGTGTCCTCGAGCTGTTTGTCCCGAGGGGGGAGTCGCTGCGGGAATTGCTGGGGAGGCCCTGACGGCGGGACGTGAAAAAGACGCCTTTGACCGCGTGCGTGCGGCCGAAGGAACGTCGGCCCAAGAATCCGAATAAGACATGCCGCGTGCCAGCATCTCGTACCGTTTAATAATAAAAACCGAGCAGTCTGTCAAGCAAATAGCGCGGCTTGCTTTGGGCTGTTTATTTTGTTTAACGATCAGTAAAGGCGAGAGGTCGAAAGTTCTAAAGAAGAACGGCTGCTTCTTGGAACGCTTGCAAATTGTCCCGTTAAGTAGGTGGGTGGTTTTTTTGTTTTTGTTTTGTTTTTTTAAGTGCAGCCTCTGACTCTTTTTTGTCTGTGGAGTATTTTGCAACGATGTTCAAAGGAAAGCGCTGTTACTGAAGCCTCTAGGAGCAGCGGCTCGAGCACGACACGCGGCGACGCTGCGCCTCGCAGCAGGCGCTGTAAATAAGGGCAGATGAGCCGAGGCGAGGGTGGTGAAATGTCTGCAAAGGGCGGGCGGGGGGGCTCTGCAGCGGTGTGCGCGTGCCGGGGGCGGCCGCGCGCCCTGCTGCCCTCGGGGCGTCAAAAAAGCGGTACGGCACGATAAAGGGGGGCGCGCATGCGCACTGGGTTCCGCCGTGCTCACTGCTGCCACCCTGTGTCCAAAAATCGGTACTGCACCCTGTGGGGGGGGCGCGCGTGCGCACAGCGTTCCGCCGCGCTCACTGCTGCCACCCTGTGTCCAAAAATCGGTACTGCACCCTGTGGGGGGGCTCGTGTGCGCACTGGGTTCCGCCGTGCTCACTGCTGCCACCCTGTGTCCAAAAAGCGGTACTGCACCCGGTGGGGGGGGCGCGCACGCGCACAGCGTTCCGCCGCGCTCACTGCTGCCACCCTGTGTCCAAAAAGCGGTACTGCACCCGGTGGGGGGGGCGCGCATGCGCAGACAGCCGGCGCGCACATGCTCAGTGCCGGTCGCCATGTTTGCTGCTGCTCTCCGCCGTTTCGGTAACGGGTAAGCGAATGGAGCGTGCTCGTCGCCCCTTCCCGGTGCTCTTGGAGCGGCCACGGGCTCGGGCAGCCTCGGGGCGCTCGCTGGGAGTCCCGGGCTGCCGCGGCGGGCTGCGGTTCGCACGCGTGAGCCGCCCGGCTGCAGCGCCGCGGCGCGAGCATGCCATTGCGGGTCTCGCCTCCCTTCGTGCTCCCCCCCGCCCCTCGGGCTCCCCGGCTCCCCCCCGCCCCTCGGGATTCCCCGCTCCACCCGCCCCTCGCGCTCCCCCCTGCTTCTCGGGCTCCCCTCGCGCTCCCCCCCACCCCCGCGCTCCCCCCTGCTTCTCGGGCTCCCCTCGCGCTCCCCCCCCGCTCCTCGGGCTCCCCCTGCTCCCCTCGCGCTCCGCCCCGCCCCTCGCGCTCCCCCCCGCTTCTCGGGCTCCCCTCGCGCTCCCCCTGCTCCCCTCGCGCTCCCCCTGCTCCCCTCGCGCTCCCCCTGCTCCCCTCGCGCTCCGCCCCGCCCCTCGGGCTCCCCCTGCTCCCCTCGCGCTCCCCCCCGCTTCTCGGGCTCCCCTCGCGCTCCCCCCCGCTTCTCGGGCTCCCCCCTGCTTCTCAGGCTCTTCTCACGCTCCCCCCCGCTCCTCGGGCTCCCCTTGCTCCCCTCGCGCTCTGCCCCGCCCCTCGCACTCCCCCTGCTCCCCTCGCGCTCCCCCCCGCTTCTCGGGCTCCCCCCTGCTTCTCAGGCTCCTCTCGGGCTCCCCTTGCTCCCCTCGCGCTCCGCCCCGCCCCTCGCGCTCCCCCTGGTCCCCTCGCGCTCCCCCCCGCCCCCGCGCTCCCCCCCCGCTTCTCGGGCTCCCCTCGTGCTCCCCCCCGCTCCTCGGGCCCCCCTGCTCCCCTCACGCTCCCCCCCCGCCTCTCGCGCTCCCCTCGCACTCCGCCCCGCCCCTCGGGCTCCCCTCGCTCCCCCCCGCCCCTCGGGCTCCCTCTGCTCCCCTCCCGCTCCCCTCGCTCCCCCCCGCCTCTCCCGCTCCCCTCGCTCCCCCCCCCCGCGCTGTCCGAGCCGGCACGTGCGCGGTGCTCAAGCGTCACTGCCGCCGCAGTCCGTTGGCGAGCGGCGCATGCGCGGCGGCGGGGAAGCAAGATGGCGGCGAGCAGGGAGGGCGTTTTCGCTCGGCGGCGGCGGCGGGTGAGTGCGGAGGTGGCGTGGAGTGAAGGATGTGGGGCCCCCGGGTGAGGCGAACGCATAGGTTCGGGGGGCGTCGGGCTGCATCCTGCCCGCTGCGGCCGTCGCTGCGTGGAGGCGGCGGTGCGGGGCGAGTGGGGGGGCGGGCTGGGACCCGGCGCCGCGCCGGGAGCGCGGGTGTGACTTTGCGTTTTGCGTGCGCGGCGTTTAGGGCGCCAGTTCGTTGGCAGCGCGGGCCGGGGCACGCGCTCGCCCCTGCGGAGGCGGCGCGGCGGAGCGGAGCGGGGGGGCAGGCGGGCCCCGGAGCAGGGTTGCGGCGCGGCGTCGGCCCTGTAGCGTTTCCAAAGGGCTTACCCCGTAACGTACGATGCAAAGCGGTGTATTAAGACCTTTCCTTTGAGGGAAAGAAGGAAAAAGAAAGAAAGGGGGGAAAGAAAAAAAAAAAAACCACGGGAAAGAGAAAAAGAACGCGTGTAAATCGAAGTGTTTTGTTGGAAGCGAAATGCAATTTTCTGTCTTTGTTACAGAGGCGGAACCGACAATAGCAAATGCTGACAAAGAGCAAAGCCGGACGAGCGAGCGGTTTTTTGCGCTTACTCCCGAAGGGGCGGGCTGAAAGGAGGAAGCAAAAATGCAGCAGCGGACCCTCGATCTCCCCAGAAGCTGCGACAGTAGGAGGCGTTCTGGCCCGGGTAACCAAGGTAACTCTTGATGCGGAACGTTCGTTCTTTCGGCCTCCCTCCCGGAGGCAGCGCTGAGGACTAAGCGACCCGTTGCTGCCCTGCGCCTCTTGTTAACCGTAGCTGCCTTAGTTTTGCTTCGGTCGTTTGTATTTTGTTTTGTTATCGTACACGCGTACGTAGAAAAGGAAAGATAGGATATTTAATTTTTAGATTCGTTGCCACGGCTGAAGCTGAAGAGACAGAAAAACGTAAGCGAGCCGAAGTAATAAAATTAAAGGGAACCGAGCGAGAGCCGTCTCCGTCGCCCCGAAAGGGAAAGCCCGTTCCTCCCGGTGAGGAAGGTTCGCCGGTAATAGCGATCGGAATAACAGATGAGCGACATCTAACGGAAGGTGCGTACGCGTTACGGAAAGGACGCTGCGTCCATCCGTTTCCGTGCGCGTGACTCTCTGCATCTGTGAAGCGTCGTGCTTTAAGAGCTCCAAGACGGCAAATTCCCGTCTTCGGGGAACGGCGGTCAGGTGGCCAGCGAGAGAGGGAGAGGCAAGCGTGCGAATTGTAAAACGAAGAGGAAGGCTCATTTAGCGCGACCCCAGGTTAATTGCCTGGCAATGGTCTTTGGGGCAGCAGGAAGACGGCAGCTCGAAGAAAAGGTAAAGCCTTGCGGAATTAGGACTCCTTCCTTCTCGTGTAGTAGATCCGCTTTTGTGCTTAGAAACAACTTTGGATTGTTAATTTCTGCTGAGCTTTGAATACGTCACGTCACGGACTCTTAGGCGACACGGGGGAGTTCAGCTGCGCAGCCTGCCAGAGGAACGTCGCCCACGAGGCCTCGCTAGCCTTGAGGAGCTGTAGGCGCCGATGCACGTGGCTCGTTCTGTCGGGCGCGAAGAGGTTTGCTTTGGCTGCCGAAATTTCAGCTTGGCTTTGCGCCCTGTAGCGGTGGTATTTTTGTATTTCTAAATTGTGTTAATGCTAGGCGTTCGGCACATCGGGGAACGACTGTGTGCTGCCGTGAAGAACTGCAGGCTCCCGCCCTCAGCCCTTTCTCGGCAAGTTATCGGGTGTCGAGAGCGGCCGGGAGACTCCGAATGCCGGCGGAAAGGTTCTCTGCCCGCTCCTGACGAGGAGCCTTCGGCCACGGGAAGGTCGGCGGCGTCCTTCCCGGACTCGTGAGTAATAAGCCGCGGTTCGCGGGCCGGCAGGGCAGGGGAGGGGAGGGGAGGGGGGGGGGGAATAGCGCCTGGTAGCCCGGCGGCTCCGGCGTCGCCGTTGCTAGCGGGGCCCCGAGGTCCATGTGAAGCCTCAGCTGCCTGTCGGGAGCTTTGTTTTGGTGTGTTTACCTGGCAAAAGCAGCGAGGGAGGCCTCAAAGAAGAATTTTCGTGCCTAGGTGGGTAAGCTGCGACCCCAGCTGTCTTTGCCTTGCTTTGCCGCTTAGTGTCGTAACGGCGACTTGGGAGCCCGCGATAAAAACCGTTCCGGGGCCGAAGGGAGGCCCTGCGTTTGCCCCGCTTGGGAAACCGTCGTTAAAGCTTGGGGGGGGGGGCCGAGCTCCGAAAGGAGACTCTGCCGGTGACCTCGGTGGTCCGATTCGTTTGCAGGCTGACGTTCCGAGGGCCGGCGAGCGGAAGAGGAGCAGCTCAGCCCGTTCGGTTGATTTCGGCGATCCTGTTTTAAGGAAGCGCGTAAGTGCAGACGGGGTCTGGGAGGCTTTTCGCCCGAGACGGGAAAGAGCGAGGAAGACTGGAGAGCGTGGAAAAACTAGGTGCCGCGGGTACTGAAGCTGTTAAGGGCTGAGAGAATTTGGGCTTAAGCATCTGAAAGGGGCTGCTAACGCGCAAGGAGCGGTAAAATACCATCGCTGGACAGCAGGCTCCTTTCCGGCCCTCCGTCCCCCTCTGCAGCCTTCTCGTTCTGTTTGTTTCTGTTCCTCTTTTCTGGCTGGGCTGTGCAGCGATCCCGGAAGGACGTGTCTTTTGAGGTGTGCCTTTGCGAAGGTGGTTCGGCTGCCTGGGGGGATGGATCAAAGCCTTTGAGGCTCCCTCCGATCTGTTTCATTTCCTTTTGAATTTCTTCCTTTCTTTGCTTTCTCCTAGGGCGTCTGTCAGCTAACGAGTAAAGAAGATGGAACGGCCTGTCCGCAGAGGAGAACTGACGCACGGTAAACGTGAATACGCTAGACCTCCGCTACGTCACGGGCGTTTGTTTACGTCCGTGCGTTCCAATCTCTAGTTGCGCATTCGGGACGCGGCATCTGCCCGCTATCCGACTCCTCCGTGTAGCGTAGAAGGCGCTGTACAGCTGCCGGTCTCTACGGGAGGTTGTTAGTGAGAAGGAGAACGGTGTATTCCAGCTCGCGACCGCCAAACGGGCTCCTTTAGGTCCGCTTTCAGACTTGGGGCCTACTTCATCGGTCCGCTTGGACGTGGTTTCTTGGGGGGAACGCTAGTGCTTTCCCTGTGCTTTTCCTGCGTCGAAACCGGTAGTTTATAGGCCAGAGCGGTTATGCCGTACCTTCCTTTGAGAGGCGTTTCGTCCGCGTCTCGGGCTTCGGGGAAAATCAATTGGACGGAATTGCCGAAGGCGCGCCTTGAAATAGGCGGTAAATCTAGAAGCGTGTCTGAATCGCGAGGGGCTCGTAACTTGGTCTTTGTCCTCAACGTCTGCTTTTCTTTCGCTCTTATTGCAGGCTTCCCTCCAACGATCGGCGTCGCTGCGGCGTCTCGTGTTTCACGGGCAGCGGTCTCTGCTCAGTAAGGACGTGAGAACTCCTGCGCTCCCGGAGAGCCCGGGATCCCTGCTCCGGGCTGGTCATTTTAGGCCTTTGTGCGGAGCGTTCTTTCTAGCTACGCGCCCCGCGTGAGCCTCTCCTTCGGCCGTTTTCCCAAGGCGGCGGAAACGCTTCTGGGAAACGCCGTCGTTTCCGAAACGTTTCGCCGTGTCCTTGCCGGTAGGGGATACCGTGAGAGCGGGCAGAGGCGGCCGACGTCTGTGCGAGGAAAGAAGCGTGGCGCAAAGAAGGGACCTCTTTGGCCCGCCTGGTCCGCTTTAGAGAGTTTTCTTTTGGACCCGAAGATCGGGTCTGCGAGTGCCGCGCTCAGCGCACGCGTTTGTTTCCCCCCCCCCCCCGTTCTTTTAGCAAGACCGTGCGTGTCCTCGAGCTGTTTGTCCCGAGGGGGGAGTCGCTGCGGGAATTGCTGGGGAGGCCCTGACGGCGGGACGTGAAAAAGACGCCTTTGACCGCGTGCGTGCGGCCGAAGGAACGTCGGCCCAAGAATCCGAATAAGACATGCCGCGTGCCAGCATCTCGTACCGTTTAATAATAAAAACCGAGCAGTCTGTCAAGCAAATAGCGCGGCTTGCTTTGGGCTGTTTATTTTGTTTAACGATCAGTAAAGGCGAGAGGTCGAAAGTTCTAAAGAAGAACGGCTGCTTCTTGGAACGCTTGCAAATTGTCCCGTTAAGTAGGTGGGTGGTTTTTTTGTTTTCGTTTTGTTTTTTTAAGTGCAGCCTCTGACTCTTTTTTGTCTGTGGAGTATTTTGCAACGATGTTCAAAGGAAAGCGCTGTTACTGAAGCCTCTAGGAGCAGCGGCTCGAGCACGACACGCGGCGACGCTGCGCCTCGCAGCAGGCGCTGTAAATAAGGGCAGATGAGCCGAGGCGAGGGTGGTGAAATGTCTGCAAAGGGCGGGCGGGGGGGCTCTGCAGCGGTGTGCGCGTGCCGGGGGCGGCCGCGCGCCCTGCTGCCCTCGGGGCGTCAAAAAAGCAGTACGGCACGGAAAGGGGGGCGCGCATGCGCACTGGGTTCCGCCGTGCTCACTGCTGCCACCCTGTGTCCAAAAATCGGTACTGCACCCTGTGGGGGGGGCGCGCGTGCGCACAGCGTTCCGCCGCGCTCACTGCTGCCACCCTGTGTCCAAAAAGCGGTACTGCACCCTGTGGGGGGGGCGCGCGTGCGCACTGGGTTCCTCCGTGCTCACTGCTGCCACCCTGTGTCCAAAAATCGGTACTGCACCCTGTGGGGGGGCTCGTGTGCGCACTGGGTTCCGCCGTGCTCACTGCTGCCACCCTGTGTCCAAAAAGCGGTACTGCACCCGGTGGGGGGGGCGCGCACGCGCACAGCGTTCCGCCGCGCTCACTGCTGCCACCCTGTGTCCAAAAAGCGGTACTGCACCCGGTGGGGGGGGCGCGCATGCGCAGACAGCCGGCGCGCACATGCTCAGTGCCGGTCGCCATGTTTGCTGCTGCTCTCCGCCGTTTCGGTAACGGGTAAGCGAATGGAGCGTGCTCGTCGCCCCTTCCCGGTGCTCTTGGAGCGGCCACGGGCTCGGGCAGCCTCGGGGCGCTCGCTGGGAGTCCCGGGCTGCCGCGGCGGGCTGCGGTTCGCACGCGTGAGCCGCCCGGCTGCAGCGCCGCGGCGCGAGCATGCCATTGCGGGTCTCGCCTCCCTTCGTGCTCCCCCCCGCCCCTCGGGCTCCCCGGCTCGCCCCCGCCCCTCGGGATTCCCCGCTCCACCCGCCCCTCGCGCTCCCCCCCGCTTCTCGGGCTCCCCTCGCGCTCCCCCCCACCCCCGCGCTCCCCCCTGCTTCTCGGGCTCCCCTCGCGCTCCCCCCCCGCTCCTCGGGCTCCCCCTGCTCCCCTCGCGCTCCGCCCCGCCCCTCGCGCTCCCCTCGCGCTCCCCCTGCTCCCCTCGGGCTCCCCCTGCTCCCCTCGGGCTCCCCCTGCTCCCCTCGCGCTCCCCCTGCTCCCCTCGCGCTCCGCCCCGCCCCTCGGGCTCCCCCTGCTCCCCTCGCGCTCCCCCCTGCTTCTCGGGCTCCCCTCGCGCTCCCCCCCGCTTCTCGGGCTCCCCCCTGCTTCTCAGGCTCTTCTCACGCTCCCCCCCGCTCCTCGGGCTCCCCTTGCTCCCCTCGCGCTCTGCCCCGCCCCTCGCACTCCCCCTGCTCCCCTCGCGCTCCCCCCCGCTTCTCGGGCTCCCCCCTGCTTCTCAGGCTTCTCTCGGGCTCCCCTTGCTCCCCTCGCGCTCCGCCCCGCCCCTCGCGCTCCCCCTGGTCCCCTCGCGCTCCCCCCCGCCCCCGCGCTCCCCCCCCGCTTCTCGGGCTCCCCTCGTGCTCCCCCCCGCTCCTCGGGCCCCCCTGCTCCCCTCACGCTCCCCCCCCGCCTCTCGCGCTCCCCTCGCACTCCGCCCCGCCCCTCGGGCTCCCCTCGCTCCCCCCCGCCCCTCGGGCTCCCTCTGCTCCCCTCCCGCTCCCCTCGCTCCCCCCCGCCCCTCCCGCTCCCCTCGCTCCCCCCCCCCCGCGCTGTCCGAGCCGGCACGTGCGCGGTGCTCAAGCGTCACTGCCGCCGCAGTCCGTTGGCGAGCGGCGCATGCGCGGCGGCGGGGAAGCAAGATGGCGGCGAGCAGGGAGGGCGTTTTCGCTCGGCGGCGGCGGCAGGTGAGTGCGGAGGTGGCGTGGAGTGAAGGATGTGGGGCCCCCGGGTGAGGCGAACGCATAGGTTCGGGGGGCGTCGGGCTGCATCCTGCCCGCTGCGGCCGTCGCTGCGTGGAGGCGGCGGTGCGGGGCGAGTGGGGGGGCGGGCTGGGACCCGGCGCCGCGCCGGGAGCGCGGGTGTGACTTTGCGTTTTGCGTGCGCGGCGTTTAGGGCGCCAGTTCGTTGGCAGCGCGGGCCGGGGCACGCGCTCGCCCCTGCGGAGGCGGCGCGGCGGAGCGGAGCGGGGGGGCAGGCGGGCCCCGGAGCAGGGTTGCGGCGCGGCGTCGGCCCTGTAGTGTTTCCAAACGGCTTACCCCGTAACGTACGATGCAAAGCGGTGTATTAAGACCTTTCCTTTGAGGGAAAGAAGGAAAAAGAAAGAAAGGGGGGAAAGAAAAAAAAAAAAACCACGGGAAAGAGAAAAAGAACGCGTGTAAATCGAAGTGTTTTGTTGGAAGCGAAATGCAATTTTCTGTCTTTGTTACAGAGGCGGAACCGACAATAGCAAATGCTGACAAAGAGCAAAGCCGGACGAGCGAGCGGTTTTTTGCGTTTACTCCCGAAGGGGCGGGCTGAAAGGAGGAAGCAAAAATGCAGCAGCGGACCCTCGATCTCCCCAGAAGCTGCGACAGTAGGAGGCGTTCTGGCCCGGGTAACCAAGGTAACTCTTGATGCGGAACGTTCGTTCTTTCGGCCTCCCTCCCGGAGGCAGCGCTGAGGACTAAGCGACCCGTTGCTGCCCTGCGCCTCTTGTTAACCGTAGCTGCCTTAGTTTTGCTTCGGTCGTTTGTATTTTGTTTTGTTATCGTACACGCGTACGTAGAAAAGGAAAGATAGGATATTTAATTTTTAGATTCGTTGCCACGGCTGAAGCTGAAGAGACAGAAAAACGTAAGCGAGCCGAAGTAATAAAATTAAAGGGAACCGAGCGAGAGCCGTCTCCGTCGCCCCGAAAGGGAAAGCCCGTTCCTCCCGGTGAGGAAGGTTCGCCGGTAATAGCGATCGGAATAACAGATGAGCGACATCTAACGGAAGGTGCGTACGCGTTACGGAAAGGACGCTGCGTCCATCCGTTTCCGTGCGCGTGACTCTCTGCATCTGTGAAGCGTCGTGCTTTAAGAGCTCCAAGACGGCAAATTCCCGTCTTCGGGGAACGGCGGTCAGGTGGCCAGCGAGAGAGGGAGAGGCAAGCGTGCGAATTGTAAAACGAAGAGGAAGGCTCATTTAGCGCGACCCCAGGTTAATTGCCTGGCAATGGTCTTTGGGGCAGCAGGAAGACGGCAGCTCGAAGAAAAGGTAAAGCCTTGCGGAATTAGGACTCCTTCCTTCTCGTGTAGTAGATCCGCTTTTGTGCTTAGAAACAACTTTGGATTGTTAATTTCTGCTGAGCTTTGAATACGTCACGTCACGGACTCTTAGGCGACACGGGGGAGTTCAGCTGCGCAGCCTGCCAGAGGAACGTCGCCCACGAGGCCTCGCTAGCCTTGAGGAGCTGTAGGCGCCGATGCACGTGGCTCGTTCTGTCGGGCGCGAAGAGGTTTGCTTTGGCTGCCGAAATTTCAGCTTGGCTTTGCGCCCTGTAGCGGTGGTATTTTTGTATTTCTAAATTGTGTTAATGCTAGGCGTTCGGCACATCGGGGAACGATTGTGTGCTGCCGTGAAGAACTGCAGGCTCCCGCCCTCAGCCCTTTCTCGGCAAGTTATCGGGTGTCGAGAGCGGCCGGGAGACTCCGAATGCCGGCGGAAAGGTTCTCTGCCCGCTCCTGACGAGGAGCCTTCGGCCGCGGGAAGGTCGGCGGCGTCCTTCCCGGACTCGTGAGTAATAAGCCGCGGTTCGCGGGCCGGCAGGGCAGGGGAGGGGAGGGGAGGGGGGGGGGGAATAGCGCCTGGTAGCCCGGCGGCTCCGGCGTCGCCGTTGCTAGCGGGGCCCCGAGGTCCATGTGAAGCCTCAGCTGCCTGTCGGGAGCTTTGTTTTGGTGTGTTTACCTGGCAAAAGCAGCGAGGGAGGCCTCAAAGAAGAATTTTCGTGCCTAGGTGGGTAAGCTGCGACCCCAGCTGTCTTTGCCTTGCTTTGCCGCTTAGTGTCGTAACGGCGACTTGGGAGCCCGCGATAAAAACCGTTCCGGGGCCGAAGGGAGGCCCTGCGTTTGCCCCGCTTGGGAAACCGTCGTTAAAGCTTGGGGGGGGGGGCCGAGCTCCGAAAGGAGACTCTGCCGGTGACCTCGGTGGTCCGATTCGTTTGCAGGCTGACGTTCCGAGGGCCGGCGAGCGGAAGAGGAGCAGCTCAGCCCGTTCGGTTGATTTCGGCGATCCTGTTTTAAGGAAGCGCGTAAGTGCAGACGGGGTCTGGGAGGCTTTTCGCCCGAGACGGGAAAGAGCGAGGAAGACTGGAGAGCGTGGAAAAACTAGGTGCCGCGGGTACTGAAGCTGTTAAGGGCTGAGAGAATTTGGGCTTAAGCATCTGAAAGGGGCTGCTAACGCGCAAGGAGCGGTAAAATACCATCGCTGGACAGCAGGCTCCTTTCCGGCCCTCCGTCCCCCTCTGCAGCCTTCTCGTTCTGTTTGTTTCTGTTCCTCTTTTCTGGCTGGGCTGTGCAGCGATCCCGGAAGGACGTGTCTTTTGAGGTGTGCCTTTGCGAAGGTGGTTCGGCTGCCTGGGGGGATGGATCAAAGCCTTTGAGGCTCCCTCCGATCTGTTTCATTTCCTTTTGAATTTCTTCCTTTCTTTGCTTTCTCCTAGGGCGTCTGTCAGCTAACGAGTAAAGAAGATGGAACGGCCTGTCCGCAGAGGAGAACTGACGCACGGTAAACGTGAATACGCTAGACCTCCGCTACGTCACGGGCGTTTGTTTACGTCCGTGCGTTCCAATCTCTAGTTGCGCATTCGGGACGCGGCATCTGCCCGCTATCCGACTCCTCCGTGTAGCGTAGAAGGCGCTGTACAGCTGCCGGTCTCTACGGGAGGTTGTTAGTGAGAAGGAGAACGGTGTATTCCAGCTCGCGACCGCCAAACGGGCTCCTTTAGGTCCGCTTTCAGACTTGGGGCCTACTTCATCGGTCCGCTTGGACGTGGTTTCTTGGGGGGAACGCTAGTGCTTTCCCTGTGCTTTTCCTGCGTCGAAACCGGTAGTTTATAGGCCAGAGCGGTTATGCCGTACCTTCCTTTGAGAGGCGTTTCGTCCGCGTCTCGGGCTTCGGGGAAAATCAATTGGACGGAATTGCCGAAGGCGCGCCTTGAAATAGGCGGTAAATCTAGAAGCGTGTCTGAATCGCGAGGGGCTCGTAACTTGGTCTTTGTCCTCAACGTCTGCTTTTCTTTCGCTCTTATTGCAGGCTTCCCTCCAACGATCGGCGTCGCTGCGGCGTCTCGTGTTTCACGGGCAGCGGTCTCTGCTCAGTAAGGACGTGAGAACTCCTGCGCTCCCGGAGAGCCCGGGATCCCTGCTCCGGGCTGGTCATTTTAGGCCTTTGTGCGGAGCGTTCTTTCTAGCTACGCGCCCCGCGTGAGCCTCTCCTTCGGCCGTTTTCCCAAGGCGGCGGAAACGCTTCTGGGAAACGCCGTCGTTTCCGAAACGTTTCGCCGTGTCCTTGCCGGTAGGGGATACCGTGAGAGCGGGCAGAGGCGGCCGACGTCTGTGCGAGGAAAGAAGCGTGGCGCAAAGAAGGGACCTCTTTGGCCCGCCTGGTCCGCTTTAGAGAGTTTTCTTTTGGACCCGAAGATCGGGTCTGCGAGTGCCGCGCTCAGCGCACGCGTTTGTTTCCCCCCCCCCCCGTTCTTTTAGCAAGACCGTGCGTGTCCTCGAGCTGTTTGTCCCGAGGGGGGAGTCGCTGCGGGAATTGCTGGGGAGGCCCTGACGGCGGGACGTGAAAAAGACGCCTTTGACCGCGTGCGTGCGGCCGAAGGAACGTCGGCCCAAGAATCCGAATAAGACATGCCGCGTGCCAGCATCTCGTACCGTTTAATAATAAAAACCGAGCAGTCTGTCAAGCAAATAGCGCGGCTTGCTTTGGGCTGTTTATTTTGTTTAACGATCAGTAAAGGCGAGAGGTCGAAAGTTCTAAAGAAGAACGGCTGCTTCTTGGAACGCTTGCAAATTGTCCCGTTAAGTAGGTGGGTGGTTTTTTTGTTTTCGTTTTGTTTTTTTAAGTGCAGCCTCTGACTCTTTTTTGTCTGTGGAGTATTTTGCAACGATGTTCAAAGGAAAGCGCTGTTACTGAAGCCTCTAGGAGCAGCGGCTCGAGCACGACACGCGGCGACGCTGCGCCTCGCAGCAGGCGCTGTAAATAAGGGCAGATGAGCCGAGGCGAGGGTGGTGAAATGTCTGCAAAGGGCGGGCGGGGGGGCTCTGCAGCGGTGTGCGCGTGCCGGGGGCGGCCGCGCGCCCTGCTGCCCTCGGGGCGTCCAAAAAGCGGTACGGCACGATAAAGGGGGGCGCGCATGCGCACTGGGTTCCGCCGTGCTCACTGCTGCCACCCTGTGTCCAAAAATCGGTACTGCACCCTGTGGGGGGGCGCGCGTGCGCACTGGGTTCCGCCGTGCTCACTGCTGCCACCCTGTGTCCAAAAAGCGGTACTGCACCCGGTGGGGGGGGCGCGCACGCGCACAGCGTTCCGCCGCGCTCACTGCTGCCACCCTGTGTCCAAAAAGCGGTACTGCACCCGGTGGGGGGGGCGCGCATGCGCAGACAGCCGGCGCGCACATGCTCAGTGCCGGTCGCCATGTTTGCTGCTGCTCTCCGCCGTTTCGGTAACGGGTAAGCGAATGGAGCGTGCTCGTCGCCCCTTCCCGGTGCTCTTGGAGCGGCCACGGGCTCGGGCAGCCTCGGGGCGCTCGCTGGGAGTCCCGGGCTGCCGCGGCGGGCTGCGGTTCGCACGCGTGAGCCGCCCGGCTGCAGCGCCGCGGCGCGAGCATGCCATTGCGGGTCTCGCCTCCCTTCGTGCTCCCCCCCGCCCCTCGGGCTCCCCGGCTCGCCCCCGCCCCTCGGGATTCCCCGCTCCACCCGCCCCTCGCGCTCCCCCCCGCTTCTCGGGCTCCCCTCGCGCTCCCCCCCACCCCCGCGCTCCCCCCTGCTTCTCGGGCTCCCCTCGCGCTCCCCCCCCGCTCCTCGGGCTCCCCCTGCTCCCCTCGCGCTCCGCCCCGCCCCTCGCGCTCCCCTCGCGCTCCCCCTGCTCCCCTCGCGCTCCCCCTGCTCCCCTCGGGCTCCCCCTGCTCCCCTCGCGCTCCCCCTGCTCCCCTCGCGCTCCGCCCCGCCCCTCGGGCTCCCCCTGCTCCCCTCGCGCTCCCCCCTGCTTCTCGGGCTCCCCTCGCGCTCCCCCCCGCTTCTCGGGCTCCCCCCTGCTTCTCAGGCTCTTCTCACGCTCCCCCCCGCTCCTCGGGCTCCCCTTGCTCCCCTCGCGCTCTGCCCCGCCCCTCGCACTCCCCCTGCTCCCCTCGCGCTCCCCCCCGCTTCTCGGGCTCCCCCCTGCTTCTCAGGCTTCTCTCGGGCTCCCCTTGCTCCCCTCGCGCTCCGCCCCGCCCCTCGCGCTCCCCCTGGTCCCCTCGCGCTCCCCCCCGCCCCCGCGCTCCCCCCCCGCTTCTCGGGCTCCCCTCGTGCTCCCCCCCGCTCCTCGGGCCCCCCTGCTCCCCTCACGCTCCCCCCCCGCCTCTCGCGCTCCCCTCGCACTCCGCCCCGCCCCTCGGGCTCCCCTCGCTCCCCCCCGCCCCTCGGGCTCCCTCTGCTCCCCTCCCGCTCCCCTCGCTCCCCCCCGCCCCTCCCGCTCCCCTCGCTCCCCCCCCCCCGCGCTGTCCGAGCCGGCACGTGCGCGGTGCTCAAGCGTCACTGCCGCCGCAGTCCGTTGGCGAGCGGCGCATGCGCGGCGGCGGGGAAGCAAGATGGCGGCGAGCAGGGAGGGCGTTTTCGCTCGGCGGCGGCGGCGGCGGGTGAGTGCGGAGGTGTCGTGGAGTGAAGGATGTGGGGCCCCCGGGTGAGGCGAACGCATAGGTTCGGGGGGCGTCGGGCTGCATCCTGCCCGCTGCGGCCGTCGCTGCGTGGAGGCGGCGGTGCGGGGCGAGTGGGGGGGCGGGCTGGGACCCGGCGCCGCGCCGGGAGCGCGGGTGTGACTTTGCGTTTTGCGTGCGCGGCGTTTAGGGCGCCAGTTCGTTGGCAGCGCGGGCCGGGGCACGCGCTCGCCCCTGCGGAGGCGGCGCGGCGGAGCGGAGCGGGGGGGCAGGCGGGCCCCGGAGCAGGGTTGCGGCGCGGCGTCGGCCCTGTAGTGTTTCCAAACGGCTTACCCCGTAACGTACGATGCAAAGCGGTGTATTAAGACCTTTCCTTTGAGGGAAAGAAGGAAAAAGAAAGAAAGGGGGGAAAGAAAAAAAAAAAAACCACGGGAAAGAGAAAAAGAACGCGTGTAAATCGAAGTGTTTTGTTGGAAGCGAAATGCAATTTTCTGTCTTTGTTACAGAGGCGGAACCGACAATAGCAAATGCTGACAAAGAGCAAAGCCGGACGAGCGAGCGGTTTTTTGCGTTTACTCCCGAAGGGGCGGGCTGAAAGGAGGAAGCAAAAATGCAGCAGCGGACCCTCGATCTCCCCAGAAGCTGCGACAGTAGGAGGCGTTCTGGCCCGGGTAACCAAGGTAACTCTTGATGCGGAACGTTCGTTCTTTCGGCCTCCCTCCCGGAGGCAGCGCTGAGGACTAAGCGACCCGTTGCTGCCCTGCGCCTCTTGTTAACCGTAGCTGCCTTAGTTTTGCTTCGGTCGTTTGTATTTTGTTTTGTTATCGTACACGCGTACGTAGAAAAGGAAAGATAGGATATTTAATTTTTAGATTCGTTGCCACGGCTGAAGCTGAAGAGACAGAGAAACGTAAGCGAGCCGAAGTAATAAAATTAAAGGGAACCGAGCGAGAGCCGTCTCCGTCGCCCCGAAAGGGAAAGCCCGTTCCTCCCGGTGAGGAAGGTTCGCCGGTAATAGCGATCGGAATAACAGATGAGCGACATCTAACGGAAGGTGCGTACGCGTTACGGAAAGGACGCTGCGTCCATCCGTTTCCGTGCGCGTGACTCTCTGCATCTGTGAAGCGTCGTGCTTTAAGAGCTCCAAGACGGCAAATTCCCGTCTTCGGGGAACGGCGGTCAGGTGGCCAGAGAGAGAGGGAGAGGCAAGCGTGCGAATTGTAAAACGAAGAGGAAGGCTCATTTAGCGCGACCCCAGGTTAATTGCCTGGCAATGGTCTTTGGGGCAGCAGGAAGACGGCAGCTCGAAGAAAAGGTAAAGCCTTGCGGAATTAGGACTCCTTCCTTCTCGTGTAGTAGATCCGCTTTTGTGCTTAGAAACAACTTTGGATTGTTAATTTCTGCTGAGCTTTGAATACGTCACGTCACGGACTCTTAGGCGACACGGGGGAGTTCAGCTGCGCAGCCTGCCAGAGGAACGTCGCCCACGAGGCCTCGCTAGCCTTGAGGAGCTGTAGGCGCCGATGCACGTGGCTCGTTCTGTCGGGCGCGAAGAGGTTTGCTTTGGCTGCCGAAATTTCAGCTTGGCTTTGCGCCCTGTAGCGGTGGTATTTTTGTATTTCTAAATTGTGTTAATGCTAGGCGTTCGGCACATCGGGGAACGACTGTGTGCTGCCGTGAAGAACTGCAGGCTCCCGCCCTCAGCCCTTTCTCGGCAAGTTATCGGGTGTCGAGAGCGGCCGGGAGACTCCGAATGCCGGCGGAAAGGTTCTCTGCCCGCTCCTGACGAGGAGCCTTCGGCCGCGGGAAGGTCGGCGGCGTCCTTCCCGGACTCGTGAGTAATAAGCCGCGGTTCGCGGGCCGGCAGGGCAGGGGAGGGGAGGGGAGGGGGGGGGGAATAGCGCCTGGTAGCCCGGCGGCTCCGGCGTCGCCGTTGCTAGCGGGGCCCCGAGGTCCATGTGAAGCCTCAGCTGCCTGTCGGGAGCTTTGTTTTGGTGTGTTTACCTGGCAAAAGCAGCGAGGGAGGCCTCAAAGAAGAATTTTCGTGCCTAGGTGGGTAAGCTGCGACCCCAGCTGTCTTTGCCTTGCTTTGCCGCTTAGTGTCGTAACGGCGACTTGGGAGCCCGCGATAAAAACCGTTCCGGGGCCGAAGGGAGGCCCTGCGTTTGCCCCGCTTGGGAAACCGTCGTTAAAGCTTGGGGGGGGGGGGCCGAGCTCCGAAAGGAGACTCTGCCGGTGACCTCGGTGGTCCGATTCGTTTGCAGGCTGACGTTCCGAGGGCCGGCGAGCGGAAGAGGAGCAGCTCAGCCCGTTCGGTTGATTTCGGCGATCCTGTTTTAAGGAAGCGCGTAAGTGCAGACGGGGTCTGGGAGGCTTTTCGCCCGAGACGGGAAAGAGCGAGGAAGACTGGAGAGCGTGGAAAAACTAGGTGCCGCGGGTACTGAAGCTGTTAAGGGCTGAGAGAATTTGGGCTTAAGCATCTGAAAGGGGCTGCTAACGCGCAAGGAGCGGTAAAATACCATCGCTGGACAGCAGGCTCCTTTCCGGCCCTCCGTCCCCCTCTGCAGCCTTCTCGTTCTGTTTGTTTCTGTTCCTCTTTTCTGGCTGGGCTGTGCAGCGATCCCGGAAGGACGTGTCTTTTGAGGTGTGCCTTTGCGAAGGTGGTTCGGCTGCCTGGGGGGATGGATCAAAGCCTTTGAGGCTCCCTCCGATCTGTTTCATTTCCTTTTGAATTTCTTCCTTTCTTTGCTTTCTCCTAGGGCGTCTGTCAGCTAACGAGTAAAGAAGATGGAACGGCCTGTCCGCAGAGGAGAACTGACGCACGGTAAACGTGAATACGCTAGACCTCCGCTACGTCACGGGCGTTTGTTTACGTCCGTGCGTTCCAATCTCTAGTTGCGCATTCGGGACGCGGCATCTGCCCGCTATCCGACTCCTCCGTGTAGCGTAGAAGGCGCTGTACAGCTGCCGGTCTCTACGGGAGGTTGTTAGTGAGAAGGAGAACGGTGTATTCCAGCTCGCGACCGCCAAACGGGCTCCTTTAGGTCCGCTTTCAGACTTGGGGCCTACTTCATCGGTCCGCTTGGACGTGGTTTCTTGGGGGGAACGCTAGTGCTTTCCCTGTGCTTTTCCTGCGTCGAAACCGGTAGTTTATAGGCCAGAGCGGTTATGCCGTACCTTCCTTTGAGAGGCGTTTCGTCCGCGTCTCGGGCTTCGGGGAAAATCAATTGGACGGAATTGCCGAAGGCGCGCCTTGAAATAGGCGGTAAATCTAGAAGCGTGTCTGAATCGCGAGGGGCTCGTAACTTGGTCTTTGTCCTCAACGTCTGCTTTTCTTTCGCTCTTATTGCAGGCTTCCCTCCAACGATCGGCGTCGCTGCGGCGTCTCGTGTTTCACGGGCAGCGGTCTCTGCTCAGTAAGGACGTGAGAACTCCTGCGCTCCCGGAGAGCCCGGGATCCCTGCTCCGGGCTGGTCATTTTAGGCCTTTGTGCGGAGCGTTCTTTCTAGCTACGCGCCCCGCGTGAGCCTCTCCTTCGGCCGTTTTCCCAAGGCGGCGGAAACGCTTCTGGGAAACGCCGTCGTTTCCGAAACGTTTCGCCGTGTCCTTGCCGGTAGGGGATACCGTGAGAGCGGGCAGAGGCGGCCGACGTCTGTGCGAGGAAAGAAGCGTGGCGCAAAGAAGGGACCTCTTTGGCCCGCCTGGTCCGCTTTAGAGAGTTTTCTTTTGGACCCGAAGATCGGGTCTGCGAGTGCCGCGCTCAGCGCACGCGTTTGTTCCCCCCCCCCCCCCCCCCGTTCTTTTAGCAAGACCGTGCGTGTCCTCGAGCTGTTTGTCCCGAGGGGGGAGTCGCTGCGGGAATTGCTGGGGAGGCCCTGACGGCGGGACGTGAAAAAGACGCCTTTGACCGCGTGCGTGCGGCCGAAGGAACGTCAGCCCAAGAATCCGAAGAAGACATGCCGCGTGCCAGCATCTCGTACCGTTTAATAATAAAAACCGAGCAGTCTGTCAAGCAAATAGCGCGGCTTGCTTTGGGCTGTTTATTTTGTTTAACGATCAGTAAAGGCGAGAGGTCGAAAGTTCTAAAGAAGAACGGCTGCTTCTTGGAACGCTTGCAAATTGTCCCGTTAAGTAGGTGGGTGGTTTTTTTGTTTTCGTTTTGTTTTTTTAAGTGCAGCCTCTGACTCTTTTTTGTCTGTGGAGTATTTTGCAACGATGTTCAAAGGAAAGCGCTGTTACTGAAGCCTCTAGGAGCAGCGGCTCGAGCACGACACGCGGCGACGCTGCGCCTCGCAGCAGGCGCTGTAAATAAGGGCAGATGAGCCGAGGCGAGGGTGGTGAAATGTCTGCAAAGGGCGGGCGGGGGGGCTCTGCAGCGGTGTGCGCGTGCCGGGGGCGGCCGCGCGCCCTGCTGCCCTCGGGGCGTCAAAAAAGCGGTACGGCACGATAAAGGGGGGCGCGCATGCGCACTGGGTTCCGCCGTGCTCACTGCTGCCACCCTGTGTCCAAAAATCGGTACTGCACCCTGTGGGGGGGGCGCGCGTGCGCACAGCGTTCCGCCGTGCTCACTGCTGCCACCCTGTGTCCAAAAAGCGGTACTGCACCCTGTGGGGGGGCGCGCGTGCGCACTGGGTTCTGCCATGCTCACTGCTGCCACCCTGTGTCCAAAAATCGGTACTGCACCCTGTGGGGGGGGCTCGCGTGCGCACTGGGTTCCGCCGTGCTCACTGCTGCCACCCTGTGTCCAACAATCGGTACTGCAACCTGTGGGGGGGGCGCGCACGCGCACAGCGTTCCGCCGCGCTCACTGCTGCCACCCTGTGTCCAAAAAGCGGTACTGCACCCGGTGGGGGGGGCGCGCATGCGCAGACAGCCGGCGCGCACATGCTCAGTGCCGGTCGCCATGTTTGCTGCTGCTCTCCGCCGTTTCGGTAACGGGTAAGCGAATGGAGCGTGCTCGTCGCCCCTTCCCGGCGCTCTTGGAGCGGCCACGGGCTCGGGCAGCCTCGGGGCGCTCGCTGGGAGTCCCGGGCTGCCGCGGCGGGCTGCGGTTCGCACGCGTGAGCCGCCCGGCTGCAGCGCCGCGGCGCGAGCATGCCATTGCGGGTCTCGCCTCCCTTCGTGCTCCCCCCCGCCCCTCGGGCTCCCCCGGCTCCCCCCCGCCCCTCGGGATTCCCCGCTCCACCCGCCCCTCGCGCTCCCCCCCGCTTCTCGGGCTCCCCTCGCGCTCCCCCCCACCCCCGCGCTCCCCCCTGCTTCTCGGGCTCCCCTCGCGCTCCCCCCCCGCTCCTCGGGCTCCCCCTGCTCCCCTCGCGCTCCGCCCCGCCCCTCGCGCTCCCCCCCGCTTCTCGGGCTCCCCTCGCGCTCCGCCCCGCCCCTCGGGCTCCCCCTGCTCCCCTCGGGCTCCCCCTGCTCCCCTCGGGCTCCCCCTGCTCCCCTCGGGCTCCCCCTGCTCCCCTCGCGCTCCCCCTGCTCCCCTCGCGCTCCGCCCCACCCCTCGCGCTCCCCTCGCGCTCCGCCCCGCCCCTCGGGCTCCCCCTGCTCCCCTCGCGCTCCCCCTGCTCCCCTCGCGCTCCGCCCCACCCCTCGCGCTCCCCTCGCGCTCCGCCCCGCCCCTCGGGCTCCCCCTGCTCCCCTCGCGCTCCCCCTGCTCCCCTCGCGCTCCCCCCCGCTTCTCGGGCTCCCCTCGCGCTCCGCCCCGCCCCTCGGGCTCCCCCTGCTCCCCTCGCGCTCCCCCTGCTCCCCTCGCCCTCCCCCCCGCTTCTCGGGCTCCCCTCGCGCTCCGCCCCGCCCCTCGGGCTCCCCCTGCTCCCCTCGCGCTCCCCCTGCTCCCCTCGCGCTCCGCCCCGCTTCTCGGGCTCCCCTCGCGCTCCCCCCCGCTTCTCGGGCTCCCCTCGCGCTCCCCCTGCTCCCCTCGCGCTCCCCCTGCTCCCCTCGCGCTCCCCCTGCTCCCCTCGCGCTCCGCCTCGCCCCTCGCGCTCCCCTCGCGCTCCGCCCCGCCCCTCGGGCTCCCCCTGCTCCCCTCGCGCTCCCCCCCGCTTCTCGGGCTCCCCTCGCGCTCCCCCCCGCTTCTCGGGCTCCCCCCTGCTTCTCAGGCTCCTCTCACGCTCCCCCCCGCTCCTCGGGCTCCCCTTGCTCCCCTCGCGCTCTGCCCCACCCCTCGCACTCCCCCTGCTCCCCTCGCGCTCCCCCCAGCTTCTCGGGCTCCCCCCTGCTTCTCAGGCTCCTCTCGGGCTCCCCTTGCTCCCCTCGCGCTCCGCCCCGCCCCTCGCGCTCCCCCTGGTCCCCTCGCGCTCCCCCCCGCCCCCGCGCTCCCCCCCGCTTCTCGGGCTCCCCTCGTGCTCCCCCCCGCTCCTCGGGCCCCCCTGCTCCCCTCCCGCTCCCCCCCCGCCTCTCGCGCTCCCCTCGCACTCCGCCCCGCCCCTCGGGCTCCCCTCCCGCTCCCCTCGCTCCCCCCCGCCCCTCCCGCTCCCCTCGCTCCCCCCCCCCCGCGCTGTCCGAGCCGGCACGTGCGCGGTGCTCAAGCGTCACTGCCGCCGCAGTCCGTTGGCGAGCGGCGCATGCGCGGCGGCGGGGAAGCAAGATGGCGGCAAGCAGGGAGGGCGTTTTCGCTCGGCGGCGGCGGCGGCGGGTGAGTGCGGAGGTGTCGTGGAGTGAAGGATGTGGGGCCCCCGGGTGAGGCGAACGCATAGGTTCGGGGGGCGTCGGGCTGCATCCTGCCCGCTGCGGCCGTCGCTGCGTGGAGGCGGCGGTGCGGGGCGAGTGGGGGTGCGGGGCGAGTGGGGGGGCGGGCTGGGACCCGGCGCCGCGCCGGGAGCGCGGGTGTGACTTTGCGTTTTGCGTGCGCGGCGTTTAGGGCGCCAGTTCGTTGGCAGCGCGGGCCGGGGCACGCGCTCGCCCCTGCGGAGGCGGCGCGGCGGAGCGGAGCGGGGGGGCAGGCGGGCCCCGGAGCAGGGTTGCGGCGCGGCGTCGGCCCTGTAGTGTTTCCAAACGGCTTACCCCGTAACGTACGATGCAAAGCGGTGTATTAAGACCTTTCCTTTGAGGGAAAGAAGGAAAAAGAAAGAAAGGGGGGAAAGAAAAAAAAAAAAAAACCACGGGAAAGAGAAAACGCGTGTAAATCGAAGTGTTTTGTTGGAAGCGAAATGCAATTTTCTGTCTTTGTTACAGAGGCGGAACCGACAATAGCAAATGCTGACAAAGAGCAAAGCCGGACGAGCGAGCGGTTTTTTGCGCTTACTCCCGAAGGGGCGGGCTGAAAGGAGGAAGCAAAAATGCAGCAGCGGACCCTCGATCTCCCCAGAAGCTGCGACAGTAGGAGGCGTTCTGGCCCGGGTAACCAAGGTAACTCTTGATGCGGAACGTTCGTTCTTTCGGCCTCCCTCCCGGAGGCAGCGCTGAGGACTAAGCGACCCGTTGCTGCCCTGCGCCTCTTGTTAACCGTAGCTGCCTTAGTTTTGCTTCGGTCGTTTGTATTTTGTTTTGTTATCGTACACGCGTACGTAGAAAAGGAAAGATAGGATATTTAATTTTTAGATTCGTTGCCACGGCTGAAGCTGAAGAGACAGAGAAACGTAAGCGAGCCGAAGTAATAAAATTAAAGGGAACCGAGCGAGAGCCGTCTCCGTCGCCCCGAAAGGGAAAGCCCGTTCCTCCCGGTGAGGAAGGTTCGCCGGTAATAGCGATCGGAATAACAGATGAGCGACATCTAACGGAAGGTGCGTACGCGTTACGGAAAGGACGCTGCGTCCATCCGTTTCCGTGCGCGTGACTCTCTGCATCTGTGAAGCGTCGTGCTTTAAGAGCTCCAAGACGGCAAATTCCCGTCTTCGGGGAACGGCGGTCAGGTGGCCAGCGAGAGAGGGAGAGGCAAGCGTGCGAATTGTAAAACGAAGAGGAAGGCTCATTTAGCGCGACCCCAGGTTAATTGCCTGGCAATGGTCTTTGGGGCAGCAGGAAGACGGCAGCTCGAAGAAAAGGTAAAGCCTTGCGGAATTAGGACTCCTTCCTTCTCGTGTAGTAGATCCGCTTTTGTGCTTAGAAACAACTTTGGATTGTTAATTTCTGCTGAGCTTTGAATACGTCACGTCACGGACTCTTAGGCGACACGGGGGAGTTCAGCTGCGCAGCCTGCCAGAGGAACGTCGCCCACGAGGCCTCGCTAGCCTTGAGGAGCTGTAGGCGCCGATGCACGTGGCTCGTTCTGTCGGGCGCGAAGAGGTTTGCTTTGGCTGCCGAAATTTCAGCTTGGCTTTGCGCCCTGTAGCGGTGGTATTTTTGTATTTCTAAATTGTGTTAATGCTAGGCGTTCGGCACATCGGGGAACGATTGTGTGCTGCCGTGAAGAACTGCAGGCTCCCGCCCTCAGCCCTTTCTCGGCAAGTTATCGGGTGTCGAGAGCGGCCGGGAGACTCCGAATGCCGGCGGAAAGGTTCTCTGCCCGCTCCTGACGAGGAGCCTTCGGCCGCGGGAAGGTCGGCGGCGTCCTTCCCGGACTCGTGAGTAATAAGCCGCGGTTCGCGGGCCGGCAGGGCAGGGGAGGGGAGGGGAGGGGGGGGGGGAATAGCGCCTGGTAGCCCGGCGGCTCCGGCGTCGCCGTTGCTAGCGGGGCCCCGAGGTCCATGTGAAGCCTCAGCTGCCTGTCGGGAGCTTTGTTTTGGTGTGTTTACCTGGCAAAAGCAGCGAGGGAGGCCTCAAAGAAGAATTTTCGTGCCTAGGTGGGTAAGCTGCGACCCCAGCTGTCTTTGCCTTGCTTTGCCGCTTAGTGTCGTAACGGCGACTTGGGAGCCCGCGATAAAAACCGTTCCGGGGCCGAAGGGAGGCCCTGCGTTTGCCCCGCTTGGGAAACCGTCGTTAAAGCTTGGGGGGGGGGGCCGAGCTCCGAAAGGAGACTCTGCCGGTGACCTCGGTGGTCCGATTCGTTTGCAGGCTGACGTTCCGAGGGCCGGCGAGCGGAAGAGGAGCAGCTCAGCCCGTTCGGTTGATTTCGGCGATCCTGTTTTAAGGAAGCGCGTAAGTGCAGACGGGGTCTGGGAGGCTTTTCGCCCGAGACGGGAAAGAGCGAGGAAGACTGGAGAGCGTGGAAAAACTAGGTGCCGCGGGTACTGAAGCTGTTAAGGGCTGAGAGAATTTGGGCTTAAGCATCTGAAAGGGGCTGCTAACGCGCAAGGAGCGGTAAAATACCATCGCTGGACAGCAGGCTCCTTTCCGGCCCTCCGTCCCCCTCTGCAGCCTTCTCGTTCTGTTTGTTTCTGTTCCTCTTTTCTGGCTGGGCTGTGCAGCGATCCCGGAAGGACGTGTCTTTTGAGGTGTGCCTTTGCGAAGGTGGTTCGGCTGCCTGGGGGGATGGATCAAAGCCTTTGAGGCTCCCTCCGATCTGTTTCATTTCCTTTTGAATTTCTTCCTTTCTTTGCTTTCTCCTAGGGCGTCTGTCAGCTAACGAGTAAAGAAGATGGAACGGCCTGTCCGCAGAGGAGAACTGACGCACGGTAAACGTGAATACGCTAGACCTCCGCTACGTCACGGGCGTTTGTTTACGTCCGTGCGTTCCAATCTCTAGTTGCGCATTCGGGACGCGGCATCTGCCCGCTATCCGACTCCTCCGTGTAGCGTAGAAGGCGCTGTACAGCTGCCGGTCTCTACGGGAGGTTGTTAGTGAGAAGGAGAACGGTGTATTCCAGCTCGCGACCGCCAAACGGGCTCCTTTAGGTCCGCTTTCAGACTTGGGGCCTACTTCATCGGTCCGCTTGGACGTGGTTTCTTGGGGGAACGCTAGTGCTTTCCCTGTGCTTTTCCTGCGTCGAAACCGGTAGTTTATAGGCCAGAGCGGTTATGCCGTACCTTCCTTTGAGAGGCGTTTCGTCCGCGTCTCGGGCTTCGGGGAAAATCAATTGGACGGAATTGCCGAAGGCGCGCCTTGAAATAGGCGGTAAATCTAGAAGCGTGTCTGAATCGCGAGGGGCTCGTAACTTGGTCTTTGTCCTCAACGTCTGCTTTTCTTTCGCTCTTATTGCAGGCTTCCCTCCAACGATCGGCGTCGCTGCGGCGTCTCGTGTTTCACGGGCAGCGGTCTCTGCTCAGTAAGGACGTGAGAACTCCTGCGCTCCCGGAGAGCCCGGGATCCCTGCTCCGGGCTGGTCATTTTAGGCCTTTGTGCGGAGCGTTCTTTCTAGCTACGCGCCCCGCGTGAGCCTCTCCTTCGGCCGTTTTCCCAAGGCGGCGGAAACGCTTCTGGGAAACGCCGTCGTTTCCGAAACGTTTCGCCGTGTCCTTGCCGGTAGGGGATACCGTGAGAGCGGGCAGAGGCGGCCGACGTCTGTGCGAGGAAAGAAGCGTGGCGCAAAGAAGGGACCTCTTTGGCCCGCCTGGTCCGCTTTAGAGAGTTTTCTTTTGGACCCGAAGATCGGGTCTGCGAGTGCCGCGCTCAGCGCACGCGTTTGTTCCCCCCCCCCCCCCCCGTTCTTTTAGCAAGACCGTGCGTGTCCTCGAGCTGTTTGTCCCGAGGGGGGAGTCGCTGCGGGAATTGCTGGGGAGGCCCTGACGGCGGGACGTGAAAAAGACGCCTTTGACCGCGTGCGTGCGGCCGAAGGAACGTCAGCCCAAGAATCCGAAGAAGACATGCCGCGTGCCAGCATCTCGTACCGTTTAATAATAAAAACCGAGCAGTCTGTCAAGCAAATAGCGCGGCTTGCTTTGGGCTGTTTATTTTGTTTAACGATCAGTAAAGGCGAGAGGTCGAAAGTTCTAAAGAAGAACGGCTGCTTCTTGGAACGCTTGCAAATTGTCCCGTTAAGTAGGTGGGTGGTTTTTTTGTTTTCGTTTTGTTTTTTTAAGTGCAGCCTCTGACTCTTTTTTGTCTGTGGAGTATTTTGCAACGATGTTCAAAGGAAAGCGCTGTTACTGAAGCCTCTAGGAGCAGCGGCTCGAGCACGACACGCGGCGACGCTGCGCCTCGCAGCAGGCGCTGTAAATAAGGGCAGATGAGCCGAGGCGAGGGTGGTGAAATGTCTGCAAAGGGCGGGCGGGGGGGCTCTGCAGCGGTGTGCGCGTGCCGGGGGCGGCCGCGCGCCCTGCTGCCCTCGGGGCGTCAAAAAAGCGGTACGGCACGATAAAGGGGGGCGCGCATGCGCACTGGGTTCCGCCGTGCTCACTGCTGCCACCCTGTGTCCAAAAATCGGTACTGCACCCTGTGGGGGGGGGCGCGCGTGCGCACAGCGTTCCGCCGCGCTCACTGCTGCCACCCTGTGTCCAAAAAGCGGTACTGCACCCTGTGGGGGGGCGCGCGTGCGCACTGGGTTCTGCCATGCTCACTGCTGCCACCCTGTGTCCAAAAATCGGTACTGCACCCTGTGGGGGGGGCTCGTGTGCGCACTGGGTTCCGCCGTGCTCACTGCTGCCACCCTGTGTCCAAAAAGCGGTACTGCACCCGGTGGGGGGGGCGCGCACGCGCACAGCGTTCCGCCGCGCTCACTGCTGCCACCCTGTGTCCAAAAAGCGGTACTGCACCCGGTGGGGGGGGCGCGCATGCGCAGACAGCCGGCGCGCACATGCTCAGTGCCGGTCGCCATGTTTGCTGCTGCTCTCCGCCGTTTCGGTAACGGGTAAGCGAATGGAGCGTGCTCGTCGCCCCTTCCCGGTGCTCTTGGAGCGGCCACGGGCTCGGGCAGCCTCGGGGCGCTCGCTGGGAGTCCCGGGCTGCCGCGGCGGGCTGCGGTTCGCACGCGTGAGCCGCCCGGCTGCAGCGCCGCGGCGCGAGCATGCCATTGCGGGTCTCGCCTCCCTTCGTGCTCCCCCCCGCCCCTCGGGCTCCCCGGCTCGCCCCCGCCCCTCGGGATTCCCCGCTCCACCCGCCCCTCGCGCTCCCCCCCGCTTCTCGGGCTCCCCTCGCGCTCCCCCCCACCCCCGCGCTCCCCCCTGCTTCTCGGGCTCCCCTCGCGCTCCCCCCCCGCTCCTCGGGCTCCCCCTGCTCCCCTCGCGCTCCGCCCCGCCCCTCGCGCTCCCCTCGCGCTCCCCCTGCTCCCCTCGCGCTCCCCCTGCTCCCCTCGCGCTCCCCCCTGCTTCTCGGGCTCCCCTCGCGCTCCCCCCCGCTTCTCGGGCTCCCCCCTGCTTCTCAGGCTCTTCTCACGCTCCCCCCCGCTCCTCGGGCTCCCCTTGCTCCCCTCGCGCTCTGCCCCGCCCCTCGCACTCCCCCTGCTCCCCTCGCGCTCCCCCCCGCTTCTCGGGCTCCCCCCTGCTTCTCAGGCTTCTCTCGGGCTCCCCTTGCTCCCCTCGCGCTCCGCCCCGCCCCTCGCGCTCCCCCTGGTCCCCTCGCGCTCCCCCCCGCCCCCGCGCTCCCCCCCCGCTTCTCGGGCTCCCCTCGTGCTCCCCCCCGCTCCTCGGGCCCCCCTGCTCCCCTCACGCTCCCCCCCCGCCTCTCGCGCTCCCCTCGCACTCCGCCCCGCCCCTCGGGCTCCCCTCGCTCCCCCCCGCCCCTCGGGCTCCCTCTGCTCCCCTCCCGCTCCCCTCGCTCCCCCCCGCCCCTCCCGCTCCCCTCGCTCCCCCCCCCCCGCGCTGTCCGAGCCGGCACGTGCGCGGTGCTCAAGCGTCACTGCCGCCGCAGTCCGTTGGCGAGCGGCGCATGCGCGGCGGCGGGGAAGCAAGATGGCGGCGAGCAGGGAGGGCGTTTTCGCTCGTCGGCGGCGGCGGCGGGTGAGTGCGGAGGTGGCGTGGAGTGAAGGATGTGGGGCCCCCGGGTGAGGCGAACGCATAGGTTCGGGGGGCGTCGGGCTGCATCCTGCCCGCTGCGGCCGTCGCTGCGTGGAGGCGGCGGTGCGGGGCGAGTGGGGGGGCGGGCTGGGACCCGGCGCCGCGCCGGGAGCGCGGGTGTGACTTTGCGTTTTGCGTGCGCGGCGTTTAGGGCGCCAGTTCGTTGGCAGCGCGGGCCGGGGCACGCGCTCGCCCCTGCGGAGGCGGCGCGGCGGAGCGGAGCGGGGGGGCAGGCGGGCCCCGGAGCAGGGTTGCGGCGCGGCGTCGGCCCTGTAGCGTTTCCAAACGGCTTACCCCGTAACGTACGATGCAAAGCGGTGTATTAAGACCTTTCCTTTGAGGGAAAGAAGGAAAAAGAAAGAAAGGGGGGAAAGAAAAAAAAAAAAACCACGGGAAAGAGAAAAAGAACGCGTGTAAATCGAAGTGTTTTGTTGGAAGCGAAATGCAATTTTCTGTCTTTGTTACAGAGGCGGAACCGACAATAGCAAATGCTGACAAAGAGCAAAGCCGGACGAGCGAGCGGTTTTTTGCGTTTACTCCCGAAGGGGCGGGCTGAAAGGAGGAAGCAAAAATGCAGCAGCGGACCCTCGATCTCCCCAGAAGCTGCGACAGTAGGAGGCGTTCTGGCCCGGGTAACCAAGGTAACTCTTGATGCGGAACGTTCGTTCTTTCGGCCTCCCTCCCGGAGGCAGCGCTGAGGACTAAGCGACCCGTTGCTGCCCTGCGCCTCTTGTTAACCGTAGCTGCCTTAGTTTTGCTTCGGTCGTTTGTATTTTGTTTTGTTATCGTACACGCGTACGTAGAAAAGGAAAGATAGGATATTTAATTTTTAGATTCGTTGCCACGGCTGAAGCTGAAGAGACAGAAAAACGTAAGCGAGCCGAAGTAATAAAATTAAAGGGAACCGAGCGAGAGCCGTCTCCGTCGCCCCGAAAGGGAAAGCCCGTTCCTCCCGGTGAGGAAGGTTCGCCGGTAATAGCGATCGGAATAACAGATGAGCGACATCTAACGGAAGGTGCGTACGCGTTACGGAAAGGACGCTGCGTCCATCCGTTTCCGTGCGCGTGACTCTCTGCATCTGTGAAGCGTCGTGCTTTAAGAGCTCCAAGACGGCAAATTCCCGTCTTCGGGGAACGGCGGTCAGGTGGCCAGCGAGAGAGGGAGAGGCAAGCGTGCGAATTGTAAAACGAAGAGGAAGGCTCATTTAGCGCGACCCCAGGTTAATTGCCTGGCAATGGTCTTTGGGGCAGCAGGAAGACGGCAGCTCGAAGAAAAGGTAAAGCCTTGCGGAATTAGGACTCCTTCCTTCTCGTGTAGTAGATCCGCTTTTGTGCTTAGAAACAACTTTGGATTGTTAATTTCTGCTGAGCTTTGAATACGTCACGTCACGGACTCTTAGGCGACACGGGGGAGTTCAGCTGCGCAGCCTGCCAGAGGAACGTCGCCCACGAGGCCTCGCTAGCCTTGAGGAGCTGTAGGCGCCGATGCACGTGGCTCGTTCTGTCGGGCGCGCAGAGGTTTGCTTTGGCTGCCGAAATTTCAGCTTGGCTTTGCGCCCTGTAGCGGTGGTATTTTTGTATTTCTAAATTGTGTTAATGCTAGGCGTTCGGCACATCGGGGAACGACTGTGTGCTGCCGTGAAGAACTGCAGGCTCCCGCCCTCAGCCCTTTCTCGGCAAGTTATCGGGTGTCGAGAGCGGCCGGGAGACTCCGAATGCCGGCGGAAAGGTTCTCTGCCCGCTCCTGACGAGGAGCCTTCGGCCGCGGGAAGGTCGGCGGCGTCCTTCCCGGACTCGTGAGTAATAAGCCGCGGTTCGCGGGCCGGCAGGGCAGGGGAGGGGAGGGGAGGGGAGGGGGGGGGGGAATAGCGCCTGGTAGCCCGGCGGCTCCGGCGTCGCCGTTGCTAGCGGGGCCCCGAGGTCCATGTGAAGCCTCAGCTGCCTGTCGGGAGCTTTGTTTTGGTGTGTTTACCTGGCAAAAGCAGCGAGGGAGGCCTCAAAGAAGAATTTTCGTGCCTAGGTGGGTAAGCTGCGACCCCAGCTGTCTTTGCCTTGCTTTGCCGCTTAGTGTCGTAACGGCGACTTGGGAGCCCGCGATAAAAACCGTTCCGGGGCCGAAGGGAGGCCCTGCGTTTGCCCCGCTTGGGAAACCGTCGTTAAAGCTTGGGGGGGGGGGCCGAGCTCCGAAAGGAGACTCTGCCGGTGACCTCGGTGGTCCGATTCGTTTGCAGGCTGACGTTCCGAGGGCCGGCGAGCGGAAGAGGAGCAGCTCAGCCCGTTCGGTTGATTTCGGCGATCCTGTTTTAAGGAAGCGCGTAAGTGCAGACGGGGTCTGGGAGGCTTTTCGCCCGAGACGGGAAAGAGCGAGGAAGACTGGAGAGCGTGGAAAAACTAGGTGCCGCGGGTACTGAAGCTGTTAAGGGCTGAGAGAATTTGGGCTTAAGCATCTGAAAGGGGCTGCTAACGCGCAAGGAGCGGTAAAATACCATCGCTGGACAGCAGGCTCCTTTCCGGCCCTCCGTCCCCCTCTGCAGCCTTCTCGTTCTGTTTGTTTCTGTTCCTCTTTTCTGGCTGGGCTGTGCAGCGATCCCGGAAGGACGTGTCTTTTGAGGTGTGCCTTTGCGAAGGTGGTTCGGCTGCCTGGGGGGATGGATCAAAGCCTTTGAGGCTCCCTCCGATCTGTTTCATTTCCTTTTGAATTTCTTCCTTTCTTTGCTTTCTCCTAGGGCGTCTGTCAGCTAACGAGTAAAGAAGATGGAACGGCCTGTCCGCAGAGGAGAACTGACGCACGGTAAACGTGAATACGCTAGACCTCCGCTACGTCACGGGCGTTTGTTTACGTCCGTGCGTTCCAATCTCTAGTTGCGCATTCGGGACGCGGCATCTGCCCGCTATCCGACTCCTCCGTGTAGCGTAGAAGGCGCTGTACAGCTGCCGGTCTCTACGGGAGGTTGTTAGTGAGAAGGAGAACGGTGTATTCCAGCTCGCGACCGCCAAACGGGCTCCTTTAGGTCCGCTTTCAGACTTGGGGCCTACTTCATCGGTCCGCTTGGACGTGGTTTCTTGGGGGGAACGCTAGTGCTTTCCCTGTGCTTTTCCTGCGTCGAAACCGGTAGTTTATAGGCCAGAGCGGTTATGCCGTACCTTCCTTTGAGAGGCGTTTCGTCCGCGTCTCGGGCTTCGGGGAAAATCAATTGGACGGAATTGCCGAAGGCGCGCCTTGAAATAGGCGGTAAATCTAGAAGCGTGTCTGAATCGCGAGGGGCTCGTAACTTGGTCTTTGTCCTCAACGTCTGCTTTTCTTTCGCTCTTATTGCAGGCTTCCCTCCAACGATCGGCGTCGCTGCGGCGTCTCGTGTTTCACGGGCAGCGGTCTCTGCTCAGTAAGGACGTGAGAACTCCTGCGCTCCCGGAGAGCCCGGGATCCCTGCTCCGGGCTGGTCATTTTAGGCCTTTGTGCGGAGCGTTCTTTCTAGCTACGCGCCCCGCGTGAGCCTCTCCTTCGGCCGTTTTCCCAAGGCGGCGGAAACGCTTCTGGGAAACGCCGTCGTTTCCGAAACGTTTCGCCGTGTCCTTGCCGGTAGGGGATACCGTGAGAGCGGGCAGAGGCGGCCGACGTCTGTGCGAGGAAAGAAGCGTGGCGCAAAGAAGGGACCTCTTTGGCCCGCCTGGTCCGCTTTAGAGAGTTTTCTTTTGGACCCGAAGATCGGGTCTGCGAGTGCCGCGCTCAGCGCACGCGTTTGTTCCCCCCCCCCCCCCCCCGTTCTTTTAGCAAGACCGTGCGTGTCCTCGAGCTGTTTGTCCCGAGGGGGGAGTCGCTGCGGGAATTGCTGGGGAGGCCCTGACGGCGGGACGTGAAAAAGACGCCTTTGACCGCGTGCGTGCGGCCGAAGGAACGTCAGCCCAAGAATCCGAAGAAGACATGCCGCGTGCCAGCATCTCGTACCGTTTAATAATAAAAACCGAGCAGTCTGTCAAGCAAATAGCGCGGCTTGCTTTGGGCTGTTTATTTTGTTTAACGATCAGTAAAGGCGAGAGGTCGAAAGTTCTAAAGAAGAACGGCTGCTTCTTGGAACGCTTGCAAATTGTCCCGTTAAGTAGGTGGGTGGTTTTTTTGTTTTCGTTTTGTTTTTTTAAGTGCAGCCTCTGACTCTTTTTTGTCTGTGGAGTATTTTGCAACGATGTTCAAAGGAAAGCGCTGTTACTGAAGCCTCTAGGAGCAGCGGCTCGAGCACGACACGCGGCGACGCTGCGCCTCGCAGCAGGCGCTGTAAATAAGGGCAGATGAGCCGAGGCGAGGGTGGTGAAATGTCTGCAAAGGGCGGGCGGGGGGGCTCTGCAGCGGTGTGCGCGTGCCGGGGGCGGCCGCGCGCCCTGCTGCCCTCGGGGCGTCAAAAAAGCGGTACGGCACGATAAAGGGGGGCGCGCATGCGCACTGGGTTCCGCCGTGCTCACTGCTGCCACCCTGTGTCCAAAAATCGGTACTGCACCCTGTGGGGGGGGCTCGCGTGCGCACAGCGTTCCGCCGTGCTCACTGCTGCCACCCTGTGTCCAACAATCGGTACTGCAACCTGTGGGGGGGGCGCGCACGCGCACAGCGTTCCGCCGCGCTCACTGCTGCCACCCTGTGTCCAAAAAGCGGTACTGCACCCGGTGGGGGGGGCGCGCATGCGCAGACAGCCGGCGCGCACATGCTCAGTGCCGGTCGCCATGTTTGCTGCTGCTCTCCGCCGTTTCGGTAACGGGTAAGCGAATGGAGCGTGCTCGTCGCCCCTTCCCGGCGCTCTTGGAGCGGCCACGGGCTCGGGCAGCCTCGGGGCGCTCGCTGGGAGTCCCGGGCTGCCGCGGCGGGCTGCGGTTCGCACGCGTGAGCCGCCCGGCTGCAGCGCCGCGGCGCGAGCATGCCATTGCGGGTCTCGCCTCCCTTCGTGCTCCCCCCCGCCCCTCGGGCTCCCCCGGCTCCCCCCCGCCCCTTGGGATTCCCCGCTCCACCCGCCCCTCGCGCTCCCCCCCGCTTCTCGGGCTCCCCTCGCGCTCCCCCCCACCCCCGCGCTCCCCCCTGCTTCTCGGGCTCCCCTCGCGCTCCCCCCCCGCTCCTCGGGCTCCCCCTGCTCCCCTCGCGCTCCGCCCCGCCCCTCGCGCTCCCCCCCGCTTCTCGGGCTCCCCTCGCGCTCCGCCCCGCCCCTCGGGCTCCCCCTGCTCCCCTCGGGCTCCCCCTGCTCCCCTCGCGCTCCCCCTGCTCCCCTCGCGCTCCGCCCCACCCCTCGCGCTCCCCTCGCGCTCCGCCCCGCCCCTCGGGCTCCCCCTGCTCCCCCCGCGCTCCCCCTGCTCCCCTCGCGCTCCCCCTGCTCCCCTCGCGCTCCGCCCCGCTTCTCGGGCTCCCCTCGCGCTCCGCCCCGCTTCTCGGGCTCCCCTCGCGCTCCCCCCCGCTTCTCGGGCTCCCCTCGCGCTCCGCCCCGCCCCTCGCGCTCCCCCTGCTCCCCTCGCGCTCCCCCTGCTCCCCTCGCGCTCCCCCTGCTCCCCTCGCGCTCCGCCTCGCCCCTCGCGCTCCCCTCGCGCTCCGCCCCGCCCCTCGGGCTCCCCCTGCTCCCCTCGCGCTCCCCCCCGCTTCTCGGGCTCCCCTCGCGCTCCCCCCCGCTTCTCGGGCTCCCCCCTGCTTCTCAGGCTCCTCTCACGCTCCCCCCCGCTCCTCGGGCTCCCCTTGCTCCCCTCGCGCTCTGCCCCACCCCTCGCACTCCCCCTGCTCCCCTCGCGCTCCCCCCAGCTTCTCGGGCTCCCCCCTGCTTCTCAGGCTCCTCTCGGGCTCCCCTTGCTCCCCTCGCGCTCCGCCCCGCCCCTCGCGCTCCCCCTGGTCCCCTCGCGCTCCCCCCCGCCCCCGCGCTCCCCCCCGCTTCTCGGGCTCCCCTCGTGCTCCCCCCCGCTCCTCGGGCCCCCCTGCTCCCCTCACGCTCCCCCCCGCCTCTCGCGCTCCCCTCGCACTCCGCCCCGCCCCTCGGGCTCCCCTCCCGCTCCCCTCGCTCCCCCCCGCCCCTCCCGCTCCCCTCGCTCCCCCCCCCCCGCGCTGTCCGAGCCGGCACGTGCGCGGTGCTCAAGCGTCACTGCCGCCGCAGTCCGTTGGCGAGCGGCGCATGCGCGGCGGCGGGGAAGCAAGATGGCGGCAAGCAGGGAGGGCGTTTTCGCTCGGCGGCGGCGGCGGCGGGTGAGTGCGGAGGTGTCGTGGAGTGAAGGATGTGGGGCCCCCGGGTGAGGCGAACGCATAGGTTCGGGGGGCGTCGGGCTGCATCCTGCCCGCTGCGGCCGTCGCTGCGTGGAGGCGGCGGTGCGGGGCGAGTGGGGGTGCGGGGCGAGTGGGGGGGCGGGCTGGGACCCGGCGCCGCGCCGGGAGCGCGGGTGTGACTTTGCGTTTTGCGTGCGCGGCGTTTAGGGCGCCAGTTCGTTGGCAGCGCGGGCCGGGGCACGCGCTCGCCCCTGCGGAGGCGGCGCGGCGGAGCGGAGCGGGGGGGCAGGCGGGCCCCGGAGCAGGGTTGCGGCGCGGCGTCGGCCCTGTAGTGTTTCCAAACGGCTTACCCCGTAACGTACGATGCAAAGCGGTGTATTAAGACCTTTCCTTTGAGGGAAAGAAGGAAAAAGAAAGAAAGGGGGGAAAGAAAAAAAAAAAAAAAACCACGGGAAAGAGAAAAAGAACGCGTGTAAATCGAAGTGTTTTGTTGGAAGCGAAATGCAATTTTCTGTCTTTGTTACAGAGGCGGAACCGACAATAGCAAATGCTGACAAAGAGCAAAGCCGGACGAGCGAGCGGTTTTTTGCGCTTACTCCCAAAGGGGCGGGCTGAAAGGAGGAAGCAAAAATGCAGCAGCGGACCCTCGATCTCCCCAGAAGCTGCGACAGTAGGAGGCGTTCTGGCCCGGGTAACCAAGGTAACTCTTGATGCGGAACGTTCGTTCTTTCGGCCTCCCTCCCGGAGGCAGCGCTGAGGACTAAGCGACCCGTTGCTGCCCTGCGCCTCTTGTTAACCGTAGCTGCCTTAGTTTTGCTTCGGTCGTTTGTATTTTGTTTTGTTATCGTACACGCGTACGTAGAAAAGGAAAGATAGGATATTTAATTTTTAGGTTCGTTGCCACGGCTGAAGCTGAAGAGACAGAAAAACGTAAGCGAGCCGAAGTAATAAAATTAAAGGGAACCGAGCGAGAGCCGTCTCCGTCGCCCCGAAAGGGAAAGCCCGTTCCTCCCGGTGAGGAAGGTTCGCCGGTAATAGCGATCGGAATAACAGATGAGCGACATCTAACGGAAGGTGCGTACGCGTTACGGAAAGGACGCTGCGTCCATCCGTTTCCGTGCGCGTGACTCTCTGCATCTGTGAAGCGTCGTGCTTTAAGAGCTCCAAGACGGCAAATTCCCGTCTTCGGGGAACGGCGGTCAGGTGGCCAGCGAGAGAGGGAGAGGCAAGCGTGCGAATTGTAAAACGAAGAGGAAGGCTCATTTAGCGCGACCCCAGGTTAATTGCCTGGCAATGGTATTTGGGGCAGCAGGAAGACGGCAGCTCGAAGAAAAGGTAAAGCCTTGCGGAATTAGGACTCCTTCCTTCTCGTGTAGTAGATCCGCTTTTGTGCTTAGAAACAACTTTGGATTGTTAATTTCTGCTGAGCTTTGAATACGTCACGTCACGGACTCTTAGGCGACACGGGGGAGTTCAGCTGCGCAGCCTGCCAGAGGAACGTCGCCCACGAGGCCTCGCTAGCCTTGAGGAGCTGTAGGCGCTGATGCACGTGGCTCGTTCTGTCGGGCGCGCAGAGGTTTGCTTTGGCTGCCGAAATTTCAGCTTGGCTTTGCGCCCTGTAGCGGTGGTATTTTTGTATTTCTAAATTGTGTTAATGCTAGGCGTTCGGCACATCGGGGAACGACTGTGTGCTGCCGTGAAGAACTGCAGGCTCCCGCCCTCAGCCCTTTCTCGGCAAGTTATCGGGTGTCGAGAGCGGCCGGGAGACTCCGAATGCCGGCGGAAAGGTTCTCTGCCCGCTCCTGACGAGGAGCCTTCGGCCGCGGGAAGGTCGGCGGCGTCCTTCCCGGACTCGTGAGTAATAAGCCGCGGTTCGCGGGCCGGCAGGGCAGGGGAGGGGAGGGGAGGGGGGGGGGAATAGCGCCTGGTAGCCCGGCGGCTCCGGCGTCGCCGTTGCTAGCGGGGCCCCGAGGTCCATGTGAAGCCTCAGCTGCCTGTCGGGAGCTTTGTTTTGGTGTGTTTACCTGGCAAAAGCAGCGAGGGAGGCCTCAAAGAAGAATTTTCGTGCCTAGGTGGGTAAGCTGCGACCCCAGCTGTCTTTGCCTTGCTTTGCCGCTTAGTGTCGTAACGGCGACTTGGGAGCCCGCGATAAAAACCGTTCCGGGGCCGAAGGGAGGCCCTGCGTTTGCCCCGCTTGGGAAACCGTCGTTAAAGCTTGGGGGGGGCCGAGCTCCGAAAGGAGACTCTGCCGGTGACCTCGGTGGTCCGATTCGTTTGCAGGCTGACGTTCCGAGGGCCGGCGAGCGGAAGAGGAGCAGCTCAGCCCGTTCGGTTGATTTCGGCGATCCTGTTTTAAGGAAGCGCGTAAGTGCAGACGGGGTCTGGGAGGCTTTTCGCCCGAGACAGGAAAGAGCGAGGAAGACTGGAGAGCGTGGAAAAACTAGGTGCCGCGGGTACTGAAGCTGTTAAGGGCTGAGAGAATTTGGGCTTAAGCATCTGAAAGGGGCTGCTAACGCGCAAGGAGCGGTAAAATACCATCGCTGGACAGCAGGCTCCTTTCCGGCCCTCCGTCCCCCTCTGCAGCCTTCTCGTTCTGTTTGTTTCTGTTCCTCTTTTCTGGCTGGGCTGTGCAGCGATCCCGGAAGGACGTGTCTTTTGAGGTGTGCCTTTGCGAAGGTGGTTCGGCTGCCTGGGGGGATGGATCAAAGCCTTTGAGGCTCCCTCCGATCTGTTTCATTTCCTTTTGAATTTCTTCCTTTCTTTGCTTTCTCCTAGGGCGTCTGTCAGCTAACGAGTAAAGAAGATGGAACGGCCTGTCCGCAGAGGAGAACTGACGCACGGTAAACGTGAATACGCTAGACCTCCGCTACGTCACGGGCGTTTGTTTACGTCCGTGCGTTCCAATCTCTAGTTGCGCATTCGGGACGCGGCATCTGCCCGCTATCCGACTCCTCCGTGTAGCGTAGAAGGCGCTGTACAGCTGCCGGTCTCTCCGGGAGGTTGTTAGTGAGAAGGAGAACGGTGTATTCCAGCTCGCGACCGCCAAACGGGCTCCTTTAGGTCCGCTTTCAGACTTGGGGCCTACTTCATCGGTCCGCTTGGACGTGGTTTCTTGGGGGGAACGCTAGTGCTTTCCCTGTGCTTTTCCTGCGTCGAAACCGGTAGTTTATAGGCCAGAGCGGTTATGCCGTACCTTCCTTTGAGAGGCGTTTCGTCCGCGTCTCGGGCTTCGGGGAAAATCAATTGGACGGAATTGCCGAAGGCGCGCCTTGAAATAGGCGGTAAATCTAGAAGCGTGTCTGAATCGCGAGGGGCTCGTAACTTGGTCTTTGTCCTCAACGTCTGCTTTTCTTTCGCTCTTATTGCAGGCTTCCCTCCAACGATCGGCGTCGCTGCGGCGTCTCGTGTTTCACGGGCAGCGGTCTCTGCTCAGTAAGGACGTGAGAACTCCTGCGCTCCCGGAGAGCCCGGGATCCCTGCTCCGGGCTGGTCATTTTAGGCCTTTGTGCGGAGCGTTCTTTCTAGCTACGCGCCCCGCGTGAGCCTCTCCTTCGGCCGTTTTCCCAAGGCGGCGGAAACGCTTCTGGGAAACGCCGTCGTTTCCGAAACGTTTCGCCGTGTCTTTGCCGGTAGGGGATACCGTGAGAGCGGGCAGAGGCGGCCGACGTCTGTGCGAGGAAAGAAGCGTGGCGCAAAGAAGGGACCTCTTTGGCCCGCCTGGTCCGCTTTAGAGAGTTTTCTTTTGGACCCGAAGATCGGGTCTGCGAGTGCCGCGCTCAGCGCACGCGTTTGTTCCCCCCCCCCCCCCCGTTCTTTTAGCAAGACCGTGCGTGTCCTCGAGCTGTTTGTCCCGAGGGGGGAGTCGCTGCGGGAATTGCTGGGGAGGCCCTGACGGCGGGACGTGAAAAAGACGCCTTTGACCGCGTGCGTGCGGCCGAAGGAACGTCAGCCCAAGAATCCGAAGAAGACATGCCGCGTGCCAGCATCTCGTACCGTTTAATAATAAAAACCGAGCAGTCTGTCAAGCAAATAGCGCGGCTTGCTTTGGGCTGTTTATTTTGTTTAACGATCAGTAAAGGCGAGAGGTCGAAAGTTCTAAAGAAGAACGGCTGCTTCTTGGAACGCTTGCGAATTGTCCCGTTAAGTAGGTGGGTGGTTTTTTTGTTTTCGTTTTGTTTTTTTAAGTGCAGCCTCTGACTCTTTTTTGTCTGTGGAGTATTTTGCAACGATGTTCAAAGGAAAGCGCTGTTACTGAAGCCTCTAGGAGCAGCGGCTCGAGCACGACACGCGGCGACGCTGCGCCTCGCAGCAGGCGCTGTAAATAAGGGCAGATGAGCCGAGGCGAGGGTGGTGAAATGTCTGCAAAGGGCGGGCGGGGGGGCTCTGCAGCGGTGTGCGCGTGCCGGGGGCGGCCGCGCGCCCTGCTGCCCTCGGGGCGTCCAAAAAGCGGTACGGCACGGAAAGGGGGGCGCGCAGGCGCACGGCGGCCGGCCGCGCGCCCTGCTGCCCTCGGGGCGTCCAAAAAGCGGTACGGCACGATAAAGGGGGGCGCGCATGCGCACTGGGTTCCGCCGTGCTCACTGCTGCCACCCTGTGTCCAAAAATCGGTACTGCACCCTGTGGGGGGGGCGCGCGTGCGCACAGCGTTCCGCCGTGCTCACTGCTG
This sequence comes from Apteryx mantelli, assembly GCF_036417845.1. Taxonomy (NCBI): domain Eukaryota; kingdom Metazoa; phylum Chordata; class Aves; order Apterygiformes; family Apterygidae; genus Apteryx; species Apteryx mantelli. Next base: position 94,860 of record NW_027118495.1, on the reverse strand, counting down.
CCACCCTGTGTCCAAAAAGCGGTACTGCACCCTGTGGGGGGGCGCGCGTGCGCACTGGGTTCTGCCATGCTCACTGCTGCCACCCTGTGTCCAAAAATCGGTACTGCACCCTGTGGGGGGGGCTCGCGTGCGCCCTGGGTTCCGCCGTGCTCACTGCTGCCACCCTGTGTCCAACAATCGGTACTGCAACCTGTGGGGGGGGCGCGCACGCGCACAGCGTTCCGCCGCGCTCACTGCTGCCACCCTGTGTCCAAAAAGCGGTACTGCACCCGGTGGGGGGGGCGCGCATGCGCAGACAGCCGGCGCGCACATGCTCAGTGCCGGTCGCCATGTTTGCTGCTGCTCTCCGCCGTTTCGGTAACGGGTAAGCGAATGGAGCGTGCTCGTCGCCCCTTCCCGGCGCTCTTGGAGCGGCCACGGGCTCGGGCAGCCTCGGGGCGCTCGCTGGGAGTCCCGGGCTGCCGCGGCGGGCTGCGGTTCGCACGCGTGAGCCGCCCGGCTGCAGCGCCGCGGCGCGAGCATGCCATTGCGGGTCTCGCCTCCCTTCGTGCTCCCCCCCGCCCCTCGGGCTCCCCCGGCTCCCCCCCGCCCCTCGGGATTCCCCGCTCCACCCGCCCCTCGCGCTCCCCCCCGCTTCTCGGGCTCCCCTCGCGCTCCCCCCCACCCCCGCGCTCCCCCCTGCTTCTCGGGCTCCCCTCGCGCTCCCCCCCCGCTCCTCGGGCTCCCCCTGCTCCCCTCGCGCTCCGCCCCGCCCCTCGCGCTCCCCCCCGCTTCTCGGGCTCCCCTCGCGCTCCGCCCCGCCCCTCGGGCTCCCCCTGCTCCCCTCGGGCTCCCCCTGCTCCCCTCGCGCTCCCCCTGCTCCCCTCGCGCTCCGCCCCACCCCTCGCGCTCCCCTCGCGCTCCGCCCCGCCCCTCGGGCTCCCCCTGCTCCCCTCGCGCTCCCCCTGCTCCCCTCGCGCTCCGCCCCGCTTCTCGGGCTCCCCTCGCGCTCCCCCCCGCTTCTCGGGCTCCCCTCGCGCTCCCCCTGCTCCCCTCGCGCTCCCCCTGCTCCCCTCGCGCTCCCCCTGCTCCCCTCGCGCTCCGCCTCGCCCCTCGCGCTCCCCTCGCGCTCCGCCCCGCCCCTCGGGCTCCCCCTGCTCCCCTCGCGCTCCCCCCCGCTTCTCGGGCTCCCCTCGCGCTCCCCCCCGCTTCTCGGGCTCCCCCCTGCTTCTCAGGCTCCTCTCACGCTCCCCCCCGCTCCTCGGGCTCCCCTTGCTCCCCTCGCGCTCTGCCCCACCCCTCGCACTCCCCCTGCTCCCCTCGCGCTCCCCCCAGCTTCTCGGGCTCCCCCCTGCTTCTCAGGCTCCTCTCGGGCTCCCCTTGCTCCCCTCGCGCTCCGCCCCGCCCCTCGCGCTCCCCCTGGTCCCCTCGCGCTCCCCCCCGCCCCCGCGCTCCCCCCCGCTTCTCGGGCTCCCCTCGTGCTCCCCCCCGCTCCTCGGGCCCCCCTGCTCCCCTCACGCTCCCCCCCGCCTCTCGCGCTCCCCTCGCACTCCGCCCCGCCCCTCGGGCTCCCCTCCCGCTCCCCTCGCTCCCCCCCGCCCCTCCCGCTCCCCTCGCTCCCCCCCCCCCGCGCTGTCCGAGCCGGCACGTGCGCGGTGCTCAAGCGTCACTGCCGCCGCAGTCCGTTGGCGAGCGGCGCATGCGCGGCGGCGGGGAAGCAAGATGGCGGCAAGCAGGGAGGGCGTTTTCGCTCGGCGGCGGCGGCGGCGGGTGAGTGCGGAGGTGTCGTGGAGTGAAGGATGTGGGGCCCCCGGGTGAGGCGAACGCATAGGTTCGGGGGGCGTCGGGCTGCATCCTGCCCGCTGCGGCCGTCGCTGCGTGGAGGCGGCGGTGCGGGGCGAGTGGGGGTGCGGGGCGAGTGGGGGGGCGGGCTGGGACCCGGCGCCGCGCCGGGAGCGCGGGTGTGACTTTGCGTTTTGCGTGCGCGGCGTTTAGGGCGCCAGTTCGTTGGCAGCGCGGGCCGGGGCACGCGCTCGCCCCTGCGGAGGCGGCGCGGCGGAGCGGAGCGGGGGGGCAGGCGGGCCCCGGAGCAGGGTTGCGGCGCGGCGTCGGCCCTGTAGTGTTTCCAAACGGCTTACCCCGTAACGTACGATGCAAAGCGGTGTATTAAGACCTTTCCTTTGAGGGAAAGAAGGAAAAAGAAAGAAAGGGGGGAAAGAAAAAAAAAAAAAAAACCACGGGAAAGAGAAAACGCGTGTAAATCGAAGTGTTTTGTTGGAAGCGAAATGCAATTTTCTGTCTTTGTTACAGAGGCGGAACCGACAATAGCAAATGCTGACAAAGAGCAAAGCCGGACGAGCGAGCGGTTTTTTGCGCTTACTCCCGAAGGGGCGGGCTGAAAGGAGGAAGCAAAAATGCAGCAGCGGACCCTCGATCTCCCCAGAAGCTGCGACAGTAGGAGGCGTTCTGGCCCGGGTAACCAAGGTAACTCTTGATGCGGAACGTTCGTTCTTTCGGCCTCCCTCCCGGAGGCAGCGCTGAGGACTAAGCGACCCGTTGCTGCCCTGCGCCTCTTGTTAACCGTAGCTGCCTTAGTTTTGCTTCGGTCGTTTGTATTTTGTTTTGTTATCGTACACGCGTACGTAGAAAAGGAAAGATAGGATATTTAATTTTTAGGTTCGTTGCCACGGCTGAAGCTGAAGAGACAGAAAAACGTAAGCGAGCCGAAGTAATAAAATTAAAGGGAACCGAGCGAGAGCCGTCTCCGTCGCCCCGAAAGGGAAAGCCCGTTCCTCCCGGTGAGGAAGGTTCGCCGGTAATAGCGATCGGAATAACAGATGAGCGACATCTAACGGAAGGTGCGTACGCGTTACGGAAAGGACGCTGCGTCCATCCGTTTCCGTGCGCGTGACTCTCTGCATCTGTGAAGCGTCGTGCTTTAAGAGCTCCAAGACGGCAAATTCCCGTCTTCGGGGAACGGCGGTCAGGTGGCCAGCGAGAGAGGGAGAGGCAAGCGTGCGAATTGTAAAACGAAGAGGAAGGCTCATTTAGCGCGACCCCAGGTTAATTGCCTGGCAATGGTCTTTGGGGCAGCAGGAAGATGGCAGCTCGAAGAAAAGGTAAAGCCTTGCGGAATTAGGACTCCTTCCTTCTCGTGTAGTAGATCCGCTTTTGTGCTTAGAAACAACTTTGGATTGTTAATTTCTGCTGAGCTTTGAATACGTCACGTCACGGACTCTTAGGCGACACGGGGGAGTTCAGCTGCGCAGCCTGCCAGAGGAACGTCGCCCACGAGGCCTCGCTAGCCTTGAGGAGCTGTAGGCGCCGATGCACGTGGCTCGTTCTGTCGGGCGCGCAGAGGTTTGCTTTGGCTGCCGAAATTTCAGCTTGGCTTTGCGCCCTGTAGCGGTGGTATTTTTGTATTTCTAAATTGTGTTAATGCTAGGCGTTCGGCACATCGGGGAACGACTGTGTGCTGCCGTGAAGAACTGCAGGCTCCCGCCCTCAGCCCTTTCTCGGCAAGTTATCGGGTGTCGAGAGCGGCCGGGAGACTCCGAATGCCGGCGGAAAGGTTCTCTGCCCGCTCCTGACGAGGAGCCTTCGGCCGCGGGAAGGTCGGCGGCGTCCTTCCCGGACTCGTGAGTAATAAGCCGCGGTTCGCGGGCCGGCAGGGCAGGGGAGGGGAGGGGAGGGGAGGGGGGGGGGAATAGCGCCTGGTAGCCCGGCGGCTCCGGCGTCGCCGTTGCTAGCGGGGCCCCGAGGTCCATGTGAAGCCTCAGCTGCCTGTCGGGAGCTTTGTTTTGGTGTGTTTACCTGGCAAAAGCAGCGAGGGAGGCCTCAAAGAAGAATTTTCGTGCCTAGGTGGGTAAGCTGCGACCCCAGCTGTCTTTGCCTTGCTTTGCCGCTTAGTGTCGTAACGGCGACTTGGGAGCCCGCGATAAAAACCGTTCCGGGGCCGAAGGGAGGCCCTGCGTTTGCCCCGCTTGGGAAACCGTCGTTAAAGCTTGGGGGGGGGGGCCGAGCTCCGAAAGGAGACTCTGCCGGTGACCTCGGTGGTCCGATTCGTTTGCAGGCTGACGTTCCGAGGGCCGGCGAGCGGAAGAGGAGCAGCTCAGCCCGTTCGGTTGATTTCGGCGATCCTGTTTTAAGGAAGCGCGTAAGTGCAGACGGGGTCTGGGAGGCTTTTCGCCCGAGACGGGAAAGAGCGAGGAAGACTGGAGAGCGTGGAAAAACTAGGTGCCGCGGGTACTGAAGCTGTTAAGGGCTGAGAGAATTTGGGCTTAAGCATCTGAAAGGGGCTGCTAACGCGCAAGGAGCGGTAAAATACCATCGCTGGACAGCAGGCTCCTTTCCGGCCCTCCGTCCCCCTCTGCAGCCTTCTCGTTCTGTTTGTTTCTGTTCCTCTTTTCTGGCTGGGCTGTGCAGCGATCCCGGAAGGACGTGTCTTTTGAGGTGTGCCTTTGCGAAGGTGGTTCGGCTGCCTGGGGGGATGGATCAAAGCCTTTGAGGCTCCCTCCGATCTGTTTCATTTCCTTTTGAATTTCTTCCTTTCTTTGCTTTCTCCTAGGGCGTCTGTCAGCTAACGAGTAAAGAAGATGGAACGGCCTGTCCGCAGAGGAGAACTGACGCACGGTAAACGTGAATACGCTAGACCTCCGCTACGTCACGGGCGTTTGTTTACGTCCGTGCGTTCCAATCTCTAGTTGCGCATTCGGGACGCGGCATCTGCCCGCTATCCGACTCCTCCGTGTAGCGTAGAAGGCGCTGTACAGCTGCCGGTCTCTACGGGAGGTTGTTAGTGAGAAGGAGAACGGTGTATTCCAGCTCGCGACCGCCAAACGGGCTCCTTTAGGTCCGCTTTCAGACTTGGGGCCTACTTCATCGGTCCGCTTGGACGTGGTTTCTTGGGGGGAACGCTAGTGCTTTCCCTGTGCTTTTCCTGCGTCGAAACCGGTAGTTTATAGGCCAGAGCGGTTATGCCGTACCTTCCTTTGAGAGGCGTTTCGTCCGCGTCTCGGGCTTCGGGGAAAATCAATTGGACGGAATTGCCGAAGGCGCGCCTTGAAATAGGCGGTAAATCTAGAAGCGTGTCTGAATCGCGAGGGGCTCGTAACTTGGTCTTTGTCCTCAACGTCTGCTTTTCTTTCGCTCTTATTGCAGGCTTCCCTCCAACGATCGGCGTCGCTGCGGCGTCTCGTGTTTCACGGGCAGCGGTCTCTGCTCAGTAAGGACGTGAGAACTCCTGCGCTCCCGGAGAGCCCGGGATCCCTGCTCCGGGCTGGTCATTTTAGGCCTTTGTGCGGAGCGTTCTTTCTAGCTACGCGCCCCGCGTGAGCCTCTCCTTCGGCCGTTTTCCCAAGGCGGCGGAAACGCTTCTGGGAAACGCCGTCGTTTCCGAAACGTTTCGCCGTGTCCTTGCCGGTAGGGGATACCGTGAGAGCGGGCAGAGGCGGCCGACGTCTGTGCGAGGAAAGAAGCGTGGCGCAAAGAAGGGACCTCTTTGGCCCGCCTGGTCCGCTTTAGAGAGTTTTCTTTTGGACCCGAAGATCGGGTCTGCGAGTGCCGCGCTCAGCGCACGCGTTTGTTCCCCCCCCCCCCCCCGTTCTTTTAGCAAGACCGTGCGTGTCCTCGAGCTGTTTGTCCCGAGGGGGGAGTCGCTGCGGGAATTGCTGGGGAGGCCCTGACGGCGGGACGTGAAAAAGACGCCTTTGACCGCGTGCGTGCGGCCGAAGGAACGTCAGCCCAAGAATCCGAAGAAGACATGCCGCGTGCCAGCATCTCGTACCGTTTAATAATAAAAACCGAGCAGTCTGTCAAGCAAATAGCGCGGCTTGCTTTGGGCTGTTTATTTTGTTTAACGATCAGTAAAGGCGAGAGGTCGAAAGTTCTAAAGAAGAACGGCTGCTTCTTGGAACGCTTGCAAATTGTCCCGTTAAGTAGGTGGGTGGTTTTTTTGTTTTCGTTTTGTTTTTTTAAGTGCAGCCTCTGACTCTTTTTTGTCTGTGGAGTATTTTGCAACGATGTTCAAAGGAAAGCGCTGTTACTGAAGCCTCTAGGAGCAGCGGCTCGAGCACGACACGCGGCGACGCTGCGCCTCGCAGCAGGCGCTGTAAATAAGGGCAGATGAGCCGAGGCGAGGGTGGTGAAATGTCTGCAAAGGGCGGGCGGGGGGGCTCTGCAGCGGTGTGCGCGTGCCGGGGGCGGCCGCGCGCCCTGCTGCCCTCGGGGCGTCAAAAAAGCGGTACGGCACGATAAAGGGGGGCGCGCATGCGCACTGGGTTCCGCCGTGCTCACTGCTGCCACCCTGTGTCCAAAAATCGGTACTGCACCCTGTGGGGGGGGCGCGCGTGCGCACAGCGTTCCGCCGCGCTCACTGCTGCCACCCTGTGTCCAAAAAGCGGTACTGCACCCTGTGGGGGGGCGCGCGTGCGCACTGGGTTCTGCCATGCTCACTGCTGCCACCCTGTGTCCAAAAATCGGTACTGCACCCTGTGGGGGGGGCTCGCGTGCGCACAGCGTTCCGCCGTGCTCACTGCTGCCACCCTGTGTCCAACAATCGGTACTGCAACCTGTGGGGGGGGCGCGCACGCGCACAGCGTTCCGCCGCGCTCACTGCTGCCACCCTGTGTCCAAAAAGCGGTACTGCACCCGGTGGGGGGGGCGCGCATGCGCAGACAGCCGGCGCGCACATGCTCAGTGCCGGTCGCCATGTTTGCTGCTGCTCTCCGCCGTTTCGGTAACGGGTAAGCGAATGGAGCGTGCTCGTCGCCCCTTCCCGGCGCTCTTGGAGCGGCCACGGGCTCGGGCAGCCTCGGGGCGCTCGCTGGGAGTCCCGGGCTGCCGCGGCGGGCTGCGGTTCGCACGCGTGAGCCGCCCGGCTGCAGCGCCGCGGCGCGAGCATGCCATTGCGGGTCTCGCCTCCCTTCGTGCTCCCCCCCGCCCCTCGGGCTCCCCCGGCTCCCCCCCGCCCCTTGGGATTCCCCGCTCCACCCGCCCCTCGCGCTCCCCCCCGCTTCTCGGGCTCCCCTCGCGCTCCCCCCCACCCCCGCGCTCCCCCCTGCTTCTCGGGCTCCCCTCGCGCTCCCCCCCCCGCTCCTCGGGCTCCCCCTGCTCCCCTCGCGCTCCGCCCCGCCCCTCGCGCTCCCCCCCGCTTCTCGGGCTCCCCTCGCGCTCCGCCCCGCCCCTCGGGCTCCCCCTGCTCCCCTCGGGCTCCCCCTGCTCCCCTCGCGCTCCCCCTGCTCCCCTCGCGCTCCGCCCCACCCCTCGCGCTCCCCTCGCGCTCCGCCCCGCCCCTCGGGCTCCCCCTGCTCCCCCCGCGCTCCCCCCCGCTTCTCGGGCTCCCCTCGCGCTCCGCCCCGCCCCTCGGGCTCCCCCTGCTCCCCTCGCGCTCCCCCTGCTCCCCTCGCGCTCCGCCCCGCTTCTCGGGCTCCCCTCGCGCTCCCCCCCGCTTCTCGGGCTCCCCTCGCGCTCCGCCCCGCCCCTCGCGCTCCCCCTGCTCCCCTCGCGCTCCCCCTGCTCCCCTCGCGCTCCCCCTGCTCCCCTCGCGCTCCGCCTCGCCCCTCGCGCTCCCCTCGCGCTCCGCCCCGCCCCTCGGGCTCCCCCTGCTCCCCTCGCGCTCCCCCCCGCTTCTCGGGCTCCCCTCGCGCTCCCCCCCGCTTCTCGGGCTCCCCCCTGCTTCTCAGGCTCCTCTCACGCTCCCCCCCGCTCCTCGGGCTCCCCTTGCTCCCCTCGCGCTCTGCCCCACCCCTCGCACTCCCCCTGCTCCCCTCGCGCTCCCCCCCGCTTCTCGGGCTCCCCCCTGCTTCTCAGGCTCCTCTCGGGCTCCCCTTGCTCCCCTCGCGCTCCGCCCCACCCCTCGCGCTCCCCCTGGTCCCCTCGCGCTCCCCCCCGCCCCCGCGCTCCCCCCCGCTTCTCGGGCTCCCCTCGTGCTCCCCCCCGCTCCTCGGGCCCCCCTGCTCCCCTCACGCTCCCCCCCGCCTCTCGCGCTCCCCTCGCACTCCGCCCCGCCCCTCGGGCTCCCCTCCCGCTCCCCTCGCTCCCCCCCGCCCCTCCCGCTCCCCTCGCTCCCCCCCCCCCGCGCTGTCCGAGCCGGCACGTGCGCGGTGCTCAAGCGTCACTGCCGCCGCAGTCCGTTGGCGAGCGGCGCATGCGCGGCGGCGGGGAAGCAAGATGGCGGCAAGAAGGGAGGGCGTTTTCGCTCGGCGGCGGCGGCGGCGGGTGAGTGCGGAGGTGTCGTGGAGTGAAGGATGTGGGGCCCCCGGGTGAGGCGAACGCATAGGTTCGGGGGGCGTCGGGCTGCATCCTGCCCGCTGCGGCCGTCGCTGCGTGGAGGCGGCGGTGCGGGGCGAGTGGGGGTGCGGGGCGAGTGGGGGGGCGGGCTGGGACCCGGCGCCGCGCCGGGAGCGCGGGTGTGACTTTGCGTTTTGCGTGCGCGGCGTTTAGGGCGCCAGTTCGTTGGCAGCGCGGGCCGGGGCACGCGCTCGCCCCTGCGGAGGCGGCGCGGCGGAGCGGAGCGGGGGGGCAGGCGGGCCCCGGAGCAGGGTTGCGGCGCGGCGTCGGCCCTGTAGTGTTTCCAAACGGCTTACCCCGTAACGTACGATGCAAAGCGGTGTATTAAGACCTTTCCTTTGAGGGAAAGAAGGAAAAAGAAAGAAAGGGGGGAAAGAAAAAAAAAAAAAAACCACGGGAAAGAGAAAAAGAACGCGTGTAAATCGAAGTGTTTTGTTGGAAGCGAAATGCAATTTTCTGTCTTTGTTACAGAGGCGGAACCGACAATAGCAAATGCTGACAAAGAGCAAAGCCGGACGAGCGAGCGGTTTTTTGCGTTTACTCCCGAAGGGGCGGGCTGAAAGGAGGAAGCAAAAATGCAGCAGCGGACCCTCGATCTCCCCAGAAGCTGCGACAGTAGGAGGCGTTCTGGCCCGGGTAACCAAGGTAACTCTTGATGCGGAACGTTCGTTCTTTCGGCCTCCCTCCCGGAGGCAGCGCTGAGGACTAAGCGACCCGTTGCTGCCCTGCGCCTCTTGTTAACCGTAGCTGCCTTAGTTTTGCTTCGGTCGTTTGTATTTTGTTTTGTTATCGTACACGCGTACGTAGAAAAGGAAAGATAGGATATTTAATTTTTAGGTTCGTTGCCACGGCTGAAGCTGAAGAGACAGAAAAACGTAAGCGAGCCGAAGTAATAAAATTAAAGGGAACCGAGCGAGAGCCGTCTCCGTCGCCCCGAAAGGGAAAGCCCGTTCCTCCCGGTGAGGAAGGTTCGCCGGTAATAGCGATCGGAATAACAGATGAGCGACATCTAACGGAAGGTGCGTACGCGTTACGGAAAGGACGCTGCGTCCATCCGTTTCCGTGCGCGTGACTCTCTGCATCTGTGAAGCGTCGTGCTTTAAGAGCTCCAAGACGGCAAATTCCCGTCTTCGGGGAACGGCGGTCAGGTGGCCAGCGAGAGAGGGAGAGGCAAGCGTGCGAATTGTAAAACGAAGAGGAAGGCTCATTTAGCGCGACCCCAGGTTAATTGCCTGGCAATGGTATGTGGGGCAGCAGGAAGACGGCAGCTCGAAGAAAAGGTAAAGCCTTGCGGAATTAGGACTCCTTCCTTCTCGTGTAGTAGATCCGCTTTTGTGCTTAGAAACAACTTTGGATTGTTAATTTCTGCTGAGCTTTGAATACGTCACGTCACGGACTCTTAGGCGACACGGGGGAGTTCAGCTGCGCAGCCTGCCAGAGGAACGTCGCCCACGAGGCCTCGCTAGCCTTGAGGAGCTGTAGGCGCCGATGCACGTGGCTCGTTCTGTCGGGCGCGCAGAGGTTTGCTTTGGCTGCCGAAATTTCAGCTTGGCTTTGCGCCCTGTAGCGGTGGTATTTTTGTATTTCTAAATTGTGTTAATGCTAGGCGTTCGGCACATCGGGGAACGACTGTGTGCTGCCGTGAAGAACTGCAGGCTCCCGCCCTCAGCCCTTTCTCGGCAAGTTATCGGGTGTCGAGAGCGGCCGGGAGACTCCGAATGCCGGCGGAAAGGTTCTCTGCCCGCTCCTGACGAGGAGCCTTCGGCCGCGGGAAGGTCGGCGGCGTCCTTCCCGGACTCGTGAGTAATAAGCCGCGGTTCGCGGGCCGGCAGGGCAGGGGAGGGGAGGGGAGGGGGGGGGGAATAGCGCCTGGTAGCCCGGCGGCTCCGGCGTCGCCGTTGCTAGCGGGGCCCCGAGGTCCATGTGAAGCCTCAGCTGCCTGTCGGGAGCTTTGTTTTGGTGTGTTTACCTGGCAAAAGCAGCGAGGGAGGCCTCAAAGAAGAATTTTCGTGCCTAGGTGGGTAAGCTGCGACCCCAGCTGTCTTTGCCTTGCTTTGCCGCTTAGTGTCGTAACGGCGACTTGGGAGCCCGCGATAAAAACCGTTCCGGGGCCGAAGGGAGGCCCTGCGTTTGCCCCGCTTGGGAAACCGTCGTTAAAGCTTGGGGGGGGCCGAGCTCCGAAAGGAGACTCTGCCGGTGACCTCGGTGGTCCGATTCGTTTGCAGGCTGACGTTCCGAGGGCCGGCGAGCGGAAGAGGAGCAGCTCAGCCCGTTCGGTTGATTTCGGCGATCCTGTTTTAAGGAAGCGCGTAAGTGCAGACGGGGTCTGGGAGGCTTTTCGCCCGAGACGGGAAAGAGCGAGGAAGACTGGAGAGCGTGGAAAAACTAGGTGCCGCGGGTACTGAAGCTGTTAAGGGCTGAGAGAATTTGGGCTTAAGCATCTGAAAGGGGCTGCTAACGCGCAAGGAGCGGTAAAATACCATCGCTGGACAGCAGGCTCCTTTCCGGCCCTCCGTCCCCCTCTGCAGCCTTCTCGTTCTGTTTGTTTCTGTTCCTCTTTTCTGGCTGGGCTGTGCAGCGATCCCGGAAGGACGTGTCTTTTGAGGTGTGCCTTTGCGAAGGTGGTTCGGCTGCCTGGGGGGATGGATCAAAGCCTTTGAGGCTCCCTCCGATCTGTTTCATTTCCTTTTGAATTTCTTCCTTTCTTTGCTTTCTCCTAGGGCGTCTGTCAGCTAACGAGTAAAGAAGATGGAACGGCCTGTCCGCAGAGGAGAACTGACGCACGGTAAACGTGAATACGCTAGACCTCCGCTACGTCACGGGCGTTTGTTTACGTCCGTGCGTTCAAATCTCTAGTTGCGCATTCGGGACGCGGCATCTGCCCGCTATCCGACTCCTCCGTGTAGCGTAGAAGGCGCTGTACAGCTGCCGGTCTCTACGGGAGGTTGTTAGTGAGAAGGAGAACGGTGTATTCCAGCTCGCGACCGCCAAACGGGCTCCTTTAGGTCCGCTTTCAGACTTGGGGCCTACTTCATCGGTCCGCTTGGACGTGGTTTCTTGGGGGGAACGCTAGTGCTTTCCCTGTGCTTTTCCTGCGTCGAAACCGGTAGTTTATAGGCCAGAGCGGTTATGCCGTACCTTCCTTTGAGAGGCGTTTCGTCCGCGTCTCGGGCTTCGGGGAAAATCAATTGGACGGAATTGCCGAAGGCGCGCCTTGAAATAGGCGGTAAATCTAGAAGCGTGTCTGAATCGCGAGGGGCTCGTAACTTGGTCTTTGTCCTCAACGTCTGCTTTTCTTTCGCTCTTATTGCAGGCTTCCCTCCAACGATCGGCGTCGCTGCGGCGTCTCGTGTTTCACGGGCAGCGGTCTCTGCTCAGTAAGGACGTGAGAACTCCTGCGCTCCCGGAGAGCCCGGGATCCCTGCTCCGGGCTGGTCATTTTAGGCCTTTGTGCGGAGCGTTCTTTCTAGCTACGCGCCCCGCGTGAGCCTCTCCTTCGGCCGTTTTCCCAAGGCGGCGGAAACGCTTCTGGGAAACGCCGTCGTTTCCGAAACGTTTCGCCGTGTGATATGTGCTAATTTGTTACATCAAATTGAGAAACAGCCTTGAAACATCCTGGACTGTGATGTGTGCTAATTGGTTACATCAAAGTAAGAAACAGCCTTGGAAACATCTGTGGGAACATCCTACATCCTGTGGTGGGGGCATGTACCCTGCCTGAGATAAGGGAGTTGAGATAGCAAAGCGGCAATGTTAGTTTAGATAGCCTAATATGGTGATGGCGATGTCACACAACTGTGAAATATAGCACGACTTCGAAAGTTGTAAAATATATGCGTGACCTGAGGGTCACCACTCACAATGCAGAGGGCTGAAGAAGACCCCCTAGCAACAGCCGGCGCAACCGCAGAAGTTACAGGAAGTGCCACATATACCTGGAGCTGGAATTGCATATAAGGAGACTGTGAGGGGGGGATTGCGCGCGCCGTTGGTGGAGCAGGAGATTCCCCCGGCCGCCCAGCGCTGTTTTGCTTACTTGTGACTTGCTCAATTATTTTATTAAATTGGAATTTATGCAACCCGGCCCGAGTGGTTGTCAATTTGTCGCGTTTACCTGTAACAATTTGGTGCCGTGACTCGGATACAGGCTTCCCTGGTTTCAGGACTCTGACTCAGGGGAGGCGCCCCATCCCATCTTCGGATGGCCCCTGAGTGGGTAGTTCCCCTACCAGAACCTGTATTTCCGAACCCTAAATCAGGACAAGTAAGCAAAAGAACTGCAGTACCCCGTAAACTTTGTGCACGAAGATCCGAACGAAGACTCAGGACTGAGTGAGTATATGTATGCGGTTCCGTTCGGTTGGGGTGGGATACCCGGAGCACGTGAGAAGTCCCCAGGGGAGTGCGGACCCTCCAGGAGAGGGGGTCCTTGTGTAACAGGGGACGGAGTGAGTGCGGACCCTCCATGAGGGTGATTGTGTAACAGGGGACCGAAACGGGGCACCCGTCGGCCGACTGGGCCGCCCGCTGCGAAGGGACAACCGTCCTAGCAGTTAAAGACTCGGGTGGTGTGAGTGCGGTCCCCTGCAGAGAGAGAGAGTTGTAATAGGGGACCGAAATGGGGCACCCATCGGCCGACTGGGCCACCCGCTGCGAAGGGACAACCGTCCTAGCAGTTAAAGACTCGGGTGGTGTGAGTGCGGTCCCCTGCGGAAAGAAAGAGAGTGACTGGGGTGGGTGCTCCGGAAGATGGGACGGAAAAAGAGCAAGTCTTCTGATCCCATAGAGGGCTTTACGGTACAGTTACCAGATATACCGCCCGATAGCCCTTTAGGATTAATGATTAAGTATTGGAACGATTGGCCCTCCAGAAAAGGCAAAAAGTCGAGAAAAAAAAAATGGTACATTACTGTATGCAAGTATGGGGTGGGAAGCAGATTAGAGGAGACCACCTTTATTGGCCAGTATACGGGTCTTTTGAAAATTGGATATGTCAGGCTCTAACTATATATGTGAATTCAAAGGAGCCCTTTAGTTTAGAAGAAAGTGAGTATGCTAGTTTATGGATAAGACCAGATACTCGGACCATGATATTTACCTTGAAAGAGAAGGGTTCGAGGAAGAAAAGCAAAACACTGGAGGAACTTCCCGTTTCTCCTCCCCCCTATATTCCCTCAGCTCCGGCTCAAAACCCAACACCAGCCCCTCCTCATAGCCCCTCTCCGATGACCCCAGACTGGGATCTAAACCCTCCTAGTTCCCCAGAAGAAACCCGAAGGGTCACGAGGAGTCAAACGAGGGGAGGTGGGCGACCTGATCAGCTGTACCCCTTGCGAGAACTCCCCATGGGAGGACCGCAGCCGGGGATGGGATTTGTGTCTATGCCCCTGAGTTCAGGGGACGTACGGGATTTTAAGAAAGAAATGTGGAATTTATTAGAAGACCCTTTAGGAGTGGCTGAGAAATTAGATCAGTTTTTAGGTCCAAGCCTTTATACATGGGAGGAATTACAATCCATCTTAAGCATATTATTTACAGCGGAAGAAAGGGAAATGACCCGTAGGGCTGGGATGCGGATTTGGGATCAACAACACCAACAAGGTCCCGCTGCAGATATTAAATGGCCCACTCAACGGCCGGACTGGGACAATCAGAATGCTGAGCATCGGACACATATGTCCGATCTGAGAGCCATAATAGTTCAGGGAATCAGGGAATCTGTTCCCAGGGGGCAAAATATTAATAAGGCCTTCATGGAACAACAAAAGAAGGATGAGACACCAACAGAGTGGCTCGAGAGACTTAGAAAAAATCTGCAACTTTATTCCGGGGTAGACCCCAGTACCCCTGTGGGACAGGCTCTATTGAAAACACAGTTTGTAGCAAAGGCCTTTCCAGATATTAGAAGAAAGCTAGAGAAGTTAGATGATTGGCAAGATAGGGGGCTGGACGAATTGCTGAGGGAAGCTCAGAAAGTGCATGTGCGGAGGGAAGAGGAAACCCATCGGCGGCAGGCAAAGATTCTGATGGCAGCAGTCCGAGAAGGGCAGAGAGGAATCCAGGCACAACCCCCTAGGTCGTATAACAGACCTAAAAGAAAGCCACTTCACCAAGAAGGACAACCCAGAGAAGTTGTGACGAGGGACTTGAGGCAGGTGGAGTGTTTTTATTGCCAGAAAAAAGGGCATCTGAAGAGGAATTGTAGGAAGCGAATGCAGGATGAGCAAATGTTCCAAGAAGATTAGGGGGGTCAGGGGCTCTATTTGCTGGGGACTCATAAAGGAACTGAGCCCTTGATAAAATTGAAATTAGGTCCCCAGCGACAAGAAGTAGAATTCCTTGTGGATTCTGGGGCAGAAAGATCTACTGTCCAAACGGTACCCTGGGGGTGTAAGCTATCCCCAGAGAACTTATAAGTGATAGGAGCTAAGGGAGAGCCCTTTAAGGTCCCAGTAATTAAAAATGTGGAAATAGAATCAGACTCTCGATTAAGTGTTGGATCCTTTTTATTAGTTCCCGAAGCTGAATATAATTTACTGGGCCGAGATATGATGGTTGAATTAGGAGTCAATTTAGAAGTAGAGAATCAAGAATTAGTTATAAAATTATGCACCCTTACTATTGAAGATGAGGCCAAAATCAACCCTGAAGTTTGGTATACCCCAGAATCAGTAGGAAACTAGATATTGCTCCTTTTGAAGTGAGCATACGGAATCCAGAAATCCCTGTTAGAGTCAAGCAATATCCAATGTCACAGGAAGGGAGGCAAGGACTCCGACCAGTAATCCAGAGGCTAATAAATCAAAGGTTACTGGAGCCTTGTATGTCTCCCTATAATACCCCCATACTGCCCGTAAAGAAACCAGACGGTACTTATAGATTGGTACAAGATTTAAGAGAAATAAACAAAAGAACAATTACCAGGTTCCCAATTGTAGCTAACCCCGATATCATACTTAGTCAGCTGTCACCTGAGGCTAAATGGTAGACGGTTATAGACCTGAAAGATGCATTTTGGGCATGCCCCCTTAAGGAAGAATGTAGAGACTTTTTTGCCTTCGAGTGGGAAGACCCAGATACCCATAGGAAACAACAACTCCGATGGACTGTTTTACCACAAGGGTTTACAGAATCCCCTAATTTGTTTGGGCAAGCCCTGGAGCAGGTTCTAAGTACTTACGAAACTAATCCTCAAATTACTTTAACACAATATGTGGATGATTTGCTTTTAGCAGGAAAAACCCAGGAGGAAGTTAGATGTGAGAGTATTAAGTTGTTAAATTTCCTAAGTTTAAAGGGATTGAAAGTATCGAAATCAAAGTTGCAATTTACGGAAGAAGAGGTGAAGTATTTGGGACATTGGCTTAGCAAGGGCACAAAAAAATTGGACCCTGAAAGGGTAAATGGTATACTGTCAATAAGACCCCCGAAGAGCAAAAGACAGGTCCGACAATTGCTGGGGTTATTAGGGTATTGCAGACAATGGATTGAAAATTATAGCAATAAAGTAAAATTTTTATATAAAAAAACTAATAGTAGATGGGCTAATAAAATGGACTCAAACCGATAATCAAAGCCTCGAAGAATTGAAGGCTGACTTGGTGAATGCACCTGTTTTGAGTTTACCAGATATTAAGAGACCATTCTACATGTTTATTAATACACAGGAAGGAACAGCCTTTGGAGTCCTAACACAGGAATGGGCAGGGAAAAAGAAACCTATAGGGTATTTTTCAAAATTGCTAGACCCCGTCAGTCGGGGATGGCCCACTTGCCTACAAGCCATTGTAGCTACAGCCTTATTAGTAGAAGAGGCTAAAAAGATAACCTTTGGAGGAGAATTAAAAATATATACCCCTCATAATATACGAGGAGTATTACAACAAAAAGCCGAAAAATGGATAACCGATGCCAGACTATTAAAATACGAGGGCATTTTAATCCATTCTCCAAAGTTGGAAATTGAGACTACAAGCTTGCAGAATCCAGCCCAGTTCCTGTATGGGGAACCCAGTGGTCAATTAAGACATGATTGCATGCGTCTAATAGAATACCAAACAAAAATAAGAGAAGATTTAGAAGAAGAAGAGTTACCAGAGGGGACTAAATTCTTTGTGGACGGATCCTCTCGCGTAGTTGAAGGGAAATGCAGATCAGGGTATGCTATTGTAGATGGAAAGTCTCTAGAGTTAATAGAATCAGGGCCCCTACACAAAACTTGGTCGGCCCAGGCTTGTGAATTGTATGCAGTTTTTAGAGCCTTAGAAATTTTAAAGGGCAAAATAGGGACTATATACACCGACTCTAAATATGCTTATGGAGTAGTACACACATTTGGGAAAATGTGGGAAGAACGGGGACTGATTAATTCACAAGGGAAGAATTTAGTGCACGAAAAATTAATCAGAAAAACTTTAGAAGCTCTGAGGGGACCTCGGAGAATCGCAGTAGTACATGTTAGGGACCATCAAAAAGGCACATTTTACCACATAAGGGGAAATAATCTAGCAGATGAAGAAGCAAAAAAAGCAGCTTTACACCTATTGTCTGAAGGAAAAGAGGGCCAAGATAAACTAGATACCAGGATGAGTTTTACTAAACAGGAAATAGATACATTACGACAGATAGGAGCCCTAGAAAAAGAAGGTAAATGGGTGCTGCCCGATGATAGAGAAATTGTATCCAAAGGCGTAGCTTGGAGAATCATGAAAGAATTCCACCGACAGACTCACTGGGGAGTGCAAGCATTAGTAGACCAGTTTGGAACTAAATATATGTGCATTGGAATATATGACATAGCAAAAAGACTAGTGGGAGAATGTTTGACCTGTCAGAAGGTTAACAAGCAGCACCTCAGAAAAAAGGTCCCAGGGGGACGATCCATAGCCAGGAGACCATTTGAGAAAATACAGGTTGACTTTACAGAACTCCCAGAAGTGGGCAGGTATAAATACCTATTAGTTATAGTAGATCATTTAACTTACTTTGTAGAAGCTTTTCCCGTAGCCCGAGCAACTGCGAAATCGGTAACCAAGATATTGTTAGAAAATATCATACCCCGGTATGGGAATGTATTGGTCATAGACTCAGACAGGGGGCCACATTTTACATCCAAGGTCATTAAAGAAACATTAGATCCTTTAGGAATCAAGTGGGAGTATCACACTCCCTGGCATCCTCAAAGTTCAGGAAAGGTAGAAAGGATGAATGGGGAAATAAAAAAACAGTTAACAAAGCTAATGATGGAAACCCAGATGAATTGGATCAAGTGTTTACCCTTAGCTTTGTTGAATATACGAACTCAGCCCAGAACTGACACAGGAGTCTCCCCTTTTGAAATGTTATATGGGATGCCATATGATTTAGAAATACCAAAAGAACATCCTAAAGTAGAAGAGAGATTATTACAGAAATATATTACAGAGCTTATGAAGAGAAGACAAGAATTGATAAAGAAAGGACTAATAGCACAGAGACCTCCACTAGATGTAGCCATTCACCGAGTTAACCCTGGAGACAAGGTTTTAATTAAAACCTGGAAAGACTCATCCTTGACTCCCCGCTGGGAGGGACCTTTCCTTGTTTTGCTTACCACAGACACTGCTATTCGTACCGCAGAGCGAGGATGGACACATGCTAGCAGAATTAAAGGACCGATTTCAGAATCATCGTGGGAAGCCTTTGGAAACCTGGACAATTTAAAAGTAACCTTTAAGAAGAAACCTGGAAACCTCGATAAGTGAGACCACCTTTTGTAAAACCTAACATAGTATTTGTTATAACCCCACATTGTATTTGTTATCCCTTTGTGTGTTATGCATGTAGGGTTTGTAAAGGGAAGTAGTGGACTCATTGTTAGTACGGGTATCTCCCTAACAGCATTTGCCGCCCTTGTTACGACAAAATTGACTTATTGGACATTAAAAGATCTTAAGAAAAGATCGGTAGAACGGTGGGAAGCCTTTGTTAAAAGGAGTACAACCAGAGAAAGGTTGTACCCACGCCAACCACCCCAAATCACATAAGGCCAAAATTGAAAACACCAATTATAGGCGGACCGCGCCGTATGTTGAGTGTCACTCTTGGGAACTGGGAAGCCTTTAAAAAAATCTAAAAGGCTCATACAGGAGGTTCCCCTGAAGAATACGGCTGCTGCCGAGAAGACGGTACACCCTGCTGCTCTGAAGCAAAAGAGTAGGCAGGGGAGGCAGAGACGTATAGAACTTGTGGGGATCGAGGCCGATAAGCCACCTCCTAAGCAGGAATACCCAAAATTGTAAGACCCAGACTCTTTAAAGTCCCAGAGACACTTGGCATCACGGACCGCCCCTCCAAGGCATTAAGGGTTCGTAAAATATCCGTTGACCAAGCCATGGGTCCACTACTCCTCTGGAAGATGATTGTGCTGGGCTTATTAGGAAGACGAATCCAAGGGGAACATAATGTACACCAACCCTTTAAATGGTCATTAATGAGATGGGAAGATCAAACAGTGATCCAAGTACGAAGCGTACCCGGGAAACCTACATTCACACCTACCTTGTGTGAATTGGTACCCATTGAGCCATGTTTAAATCTAAAGGGGTTTTACTTTTGCCCTAGTTCTAATCCTGGGCGAGGATACTGTAACTACCCAAACTCTTATTATTGTGCTTATTGGGGATGTGAAACTATAGCCTCTGATTGGACACCCGGCGCAGGATCAGATAAGTTTATTCAGACCCAGTGGGGACCCTATGGTTGTACACCCCCCAAACGAGACTCTTCTGGAGGTACGCGTCCGTCCTCCCATTCGGACTGTAAACATTTAATGATAAATATCACCCGTCCTGAAGATCCAGGGTGGTTTTTGGGAAAAACCTGGGGAGTCCGGTACTGGGAGCCCGGGACCGATAGGGGTGGATTGATTTTCATAAAGAAAGAAAGTGTGCAACCTGCTCCTCAAGCAATAGGGCCGAATCTAGCCGTTAAAGGAGCAAAATTAAGAATCAAACCAACGGCTGCGATAATGAATTTGACAAGTATTCCTATGAGCCACCCCACCCCGAAAGATACTGTTGTAATCTCAGAAAGTAAAGCCACAGAGGGGGTAGACAATCCTCTGTGGAAGATTGTACAGGCAACCTACAAAGTATTAAATGCTACAACCCCTAGTATAACCACCCATTGCTGGTTATGCTACGACATAAGACCCCTTTTTATGAAGCAATAGGAGTAAATATGACATATACTGTGAGCAATGATCCCGGCTCACAGTGTCAATGGGAAGATAAGAAGAAGGGGTTGACCATGGAGCAAGTTACGGGAATGGGAATGTGTATTGGTAAAATACCAAAATCAAAGAAAAAGCTGTGTGGGTCTGTGACACTGCAAACCTACACCTCCGAAATTGGATGGATTATTCCCACCCAAGGAGCTAGGTGGATATGTTCAAAAACGGGCCTAACTCCCTGTGTCTCCCTAAGGGTACTTGGTGAGTCCCAAGAATATTGTATACAAATAGAGGTAGTTCCCAGGATCTTGTACCACCCAGAAAATGTGATGTACGACCATTGGGACACCCCTCATCCGGTCCGAGTAAAGAGAGAACCAATCACCGCAATTACTATAGCCACCTTACTGGGCCTAGGGGCAGTAGGAGCGGGAACTGGAATCTCCTCCTTAGTGGTGCAGCAGCAGAGCCTTAGCACCCTACGAGCAGCAGTGGATGAGGACTTAGAACGAATAGAAAAATCCATTACAGCCTTAGAAAAATCGTTGACATCGCTATCAGAAGTAGTTTTACAGAACAGAAGAGGGATGGACCTCTTATTTTTGCAACAGGGAGGATTGTGTGCAGCCCTAGGAGAAGAATGTTGTTTTTACACGGATCATACAGGAGTTGTCAGGGATACTATGGCGAAATTGAGAGAAGGCCTTGAAAAACGTAAAAAGGAAAGAGAAGCCCAGCAAGGGTGGTATGAATCATGGTTCAGTCATTCTCCCTGGCTAACAACCTTATTGTCTACCATCGCGGGCCCATTGACTTTACTAGTACTAGTGTTGACCTTTGGACCGTGTATAGTAAATAAAATAATTAACTTAGCAAAAAGCAGACTCGAAGCTGCCCACCTACTGTTGATAAGAAGTCAATATGAACAACTAAATGAAGATGAGAGTAAGCATAACCCTATGCTCTCCCTGGCACAGGAGGTTGTTGCTCGATTTGATGAACAAATTAGAAGGGACCAAAACAAAAAGGGGGGATTGTGATATGTGCTAATTTGTTACATCAAATTGAGAAACAGCCTTGAAACATCCTGGACTGTGATGTGTGCTAATTGGTTACATCAAAGTAAGAAACAGCCTTGGAAACATCTGTGGGAACATCCTACATCCTGTGGTGGGGGCATGTACCCTGCCTGAGATAAGGGAGTTGAGATAGCAAAGCGGCAATGTTAGTTTAGATAGCCTAATATGGTGATGGCGATGTCACACAACTGTGAAATATAGCACGACTTCGAAAGTTGTAAAATATATGCGTGACCTGAGGGTCACCACTCACAATGCAGAGGGCTGAAGAAGACCCCCTAGCAACAGCCGGCGCAACCGCAGAAGTTACAGGAAGTGCCACATATACCTGGAGCTGGAATTGCATATAAGGAGACTGTGAGGGGGGGATTGCGCGCGCCGTTGGTGGAGCAGGAGATTCCCCCGGCCGCCCAGCGCTGTTTTGCTTACTTGTGACTTGCTCAATTATTTTATTAAATTGGAATTTATGCAACCCGGCCCGAGTGGTTGTCAATTTGTCGCGTTTACCTGTAACAGCCGTGTCCTTGCCGGTAGGGGATACCGTGAGAGCGGGCAGAGGCGGCCGACGTCTGTGCGAGGAAAGAAGCGTGGCGCAAAGAAGGGACCTCTTTGGCCCGCCTGGTCCGCTTTAGAGAGTTTTCTTTTGGACCCGAAGATCGGGTCTGCGAGTGCCGCGCTCAGCGCACGCGTTTGTTCCCCCCCCCCCCCCGTTCTTTTAGCAAGACCGTGCGTGTCCTCGAGCTGTTTGTCCCGAGGGGGCAGTCGCTGCGGGAATTGCTGGGGAGGCCCTGACGGCGGGACGTGAAAAAGACGCATTTGACCGCGTGCGTGCGGCCGAAGGAACGTCGGCCCAAGAATCCGAAGAAGACATGCCGCGTGCCAGCATCTCGTACCGTTTAATAATAAAACCCGAGCAGTCTGTCAAGCAAATAGCGCGGCTTGCTTTGGGCTGTTTATTTTGTTTAACGATCAGTAAAGGCGAGAGGTCGAAAGTTCTAAAGAAGAACGGCTGCTTCTTGGAACGCTTGCAAATTGTCCCGTTAAGTAGGTGGGTGGTTTTTTTGTTTTCGTTTTGTTTTTTTAAGTGCAGCCTCTGACTCTTTTTTGTCTGTGGAGTATTTTGCAACGATGTTCAAAGGAAAGCGCTGTTACGGAAGCCTCTAGGAGCAGCGGCTCGAGCACGACACGCGGCGACGCTGCGCCTCGCAGCAGGCGCTGTAAGTAAGGGCAGATGAGCCGAGGCGAGGGTGGTGAAATGTCTGCAAAGGGCGGGCGGGGGGGCTCTGCAGCGGTGTGCGCGTGCCGGGGGCGGCCGCGCGCCCTGCTGCCCTCGGGGCGTCAAGAAAGCGGTACGGCACGATAAAGGGGGGCGCGCATGCGCACTGGGTTCCGCCGTGCTCACTGCTGCCACCCTGTGTCCAAAAATCGGTACTGCACCCTGTGGGGGGGGCGCGCACGCGCACAGCGTTCCGCCGCGCTCACTGCTGCCACCCTGTGTCCAAAAAGCGGTACTGCACCCGGTGGGGGGGGGCGCGCATGCGCAGACAGCCGGCGCGCACATGCTCAGTGCCGGTCGCCATGTTTGCTGCTGCTCTCCGCCGTTTCGGTAACGGGTAAGCGAATGGAGCGTGCTCGTCGCCCCTTCCCGGTGCTCTTGGAGCGGCCACGGGCTCGGGCAGCCTCGGGGCGCTCGCTGGGAGTCCCGGGCTGCCGCGGCGGGCTGCGGTTCGCACGCGTGAGCCGCCCGGCTGCAGCGCCGCGGCGCGAGCATGCCATTGCGGGTCTCGCCTCCCTTCGTGCTCCCCCCCACCCCTCGGGCTCCCCCGGCTCCCCCCCGCCCCTCGGGATTCCCCGCTCCACCCGCCCCTCGCGCTCCCCCCCGCTTCTCGGGCTCCCCTCGCGCTCCCCCCCACCCCCGCGCTCCCCCCTGCTTCTCGGGCTCCCCTCGCGCTCCCCCCCCGCTCCTCGGGCTCCCCCTGCTCCCCTCGCGCTCCCCCCCACCCCCGCGCTCCCCCCCGCTTCTCGGGCTCCCCTCGGGCTCCCCCTGCTCCCCTCGCGCTCCCCCTGCTCCCCTCGCGCTCCCCCTGCTCCCCTCGCGCTCCGCCCCGCCCCTCGCGCTCCCCTCGCGCTCCGCCCCGCCCCTCGGGCTCCCCCTGCTCCCCTCGCGCTCCCCCCTGCTTCTCAGGCTCCTCTCACGCTCCCCCCCGCTCCTCGGGCCCCCCCAGCTCCCCTCGCGCTCTGCCCCGCCCCTCGCACTCCCCCTGCTCCCCTCGCGCTCCCCCCTGCTTCTCAGGCTCCTCTCGGGCTCCCCTTGCTCCCCTCGCGCTCCGCCCCGCCCCTCGCGCTCCCCCTGGTCCCCTCGCGCTCCCCCCCGCCCCCGCGCTCCCCCCCGCTTCTCGGGCTCCCCTCGTGCTCCCCCCCGCTCCTCGGGCCCCCCTGCTCCCCTCACGCTCCCCCCCGCCTCTCGCGCTCCCCTCGCACTCCGCCCCGCCCCTCGGGCTCCCCTCGCTCCCCCCCGCCCCTCGGGCTCCCTCTGCTCCCCTCCCGCTCCCCTCGCTCCCCCCCCCCCGCGCTGTCCGAGCCGGCACGTGCGCGGTGCTCAAGCGTCACTGCCGCCGCAGTCCGTTGGCGAGCGGCGCATGCGCGGCGGCGGGGAAGCAAGATGGCGGCGAGCAGGGAGGGCGTTTTCGCTTGGCGGCGGCGGCGGCGGGTGAGTGCGGAGGTGGCGTGGAGTGAAGGATGTGGGGCCCCCGGGTGAGGCGAACGCATAGGTTCGGGGGGCGTCGGGCTGCATCCTGCCCGCTGCGGCCGTCGCTGCGTGGAGGCGGCGGTGCGGGGCGAGTGGGGGGGCGGGCTGGGACCCGGCGCCGCGCTGGGAGCGCGGGTGTGACTTTGCGTTTTGCGTGCGCGGCGTTTAGGGCGCCAGTTCGTTGGCAGCGCGGGCCGGGGCACGCGCTCGCCCCTGCGGAGGCGGCGCGGCGGAGCGGAGCGGGGGGGCAGGCGGGCCCCGGAGCAGGGTTGCGGCGCGGCGTCGGCCCTGTAGTGTTTCCAAACGGCTTACCCCGTAACATACGATGCAAAGCGGTGTATTAAGACCTTTCCTTTGAGGGAAAGAAGGAAAAAGAAAGAAAGGGGGGAAAGAAAAAAAAAAAAAACACGTGTTACATTATATTGATTAGAATAGGTTATACTTGGTAGACAAGATGAAGGTATAATTGTAGGTGTTGGGTACAGTACAATCTGATGAAGTGGGTGCAGTACAATCTGATGAAGTGGGTACAGTACAATCTGATGAACTGGGTACAGCACAATCTGATGAACTAGGTAAATGATAAGCAAATCTTGGCAACAGTAACTGAAGAAACTATAAATGGGAAACAATCATGTAGCTTAGCAATTCTGTTGATTATGTTACGTAACCGAACACTATAAATATTAACCAAGTTAAACGGGGATTTGGGATTCTCAGCTTTGGACATGAGTCCCTGAGACCCCGGGCCCCGAATAAAGCACCGCATATAACTGCTTTCGTAGTTATGTGTTTCTTTACGGGCAACAGTTTTCTGGCGACCCAGATGGGACTTCGGGAGTAGTGTTGACGGTTCGCTTTCCGATTTTGCTCCGTGCCGGCACCGAGGAATTCTCGGGGAGCCATCGGCTGCGCCCGCTCTGCGCTGCTCCTGACGTCCCAAAGTGGTAAGCCCGAAGGTGCTTTATTGTAATATTTGGTCGGGTGCCTGCCTAATAAGACGTGACAGCGATTCACGCAAGGTTGGGCTAACGAGCTCGAGGTCTGGTCTGTGGAAGCCTAGGCGCTGGCCGTCAGACGGAGCGAAAGCCCCGCAGGTCCAGCACTCACGGACATACGTGGCTGTCTCGTGAGTTTGGTTTGGTCTTTTGTTTCCCATCAGAGGCTATCTTTCCGTTTTCTACCCCGTAGATTTAGTGTGTGTGTGTGGAGTGAATGTGTAAGACCATGGTAATACCGGATAATTCTCCGTTAGGATGTTTATTAAAGCATTGGAAAAGTGCGGGATATTTTCAGAGTATGAGTAAAAGTCGATTTATAGGTTATTGTACGAATTGGTGGCCACAATATGAGTATGATGGACCCCGGTGGCCTGAACACGGAAGTTTAGATCCGGGTGTTATAGGTCCATTAATGAGATATTGTTAAGAACTTGAAAAATGGGATGAAGTACCATATGTTGATCTATTTTATGATATACGTAATCATCCAGATATGCAGAGAGAATGTGGAATGTTGTTGGTACATCCCGAAAAAAAGATAAAACAAAATGTGGAGGATGTGTAGGTAATAAGAAGTGTATGACTTGTTTGGCAATACAAAATTCAATAAGAGAGCCAGAGGATGTATCACTTTTAGTATCACCGACGGCCCCTGTGATGTCCGATATAGATGCAGGGGACGATAGTGATACTGATAGTATTAAGGCGGTAAAACCGTCAGAATCAATTAATACTGGAGCGATCCAGATTAAGTTAACACCGAAGGGTTCGCCAGGGCATTCATCATGCCCAAGACAAGCGCAACGAACCCCAATTGCACAGAGAACAAGACAAGGGAGGAAGGAACAAGAGCAAAACAGTAAAGTATTATTAGCCCCTTTACGAGAGGCAATTTCGGGGACTGATAAAGTATATGGGAAAGTTCCTTTTTCCCCAGGAGATTTAGTAATTTGGAAGCAATCAGCTGGAAAGTGTACAATAATAGGGAAAAAAAAAAAAAAAAAAACCACAAAGAGAAATCAGGCAGGATTATTAGCAATGTTACAACGAGTAAATCAAGGAATAAGAGGCAGAAGTAGAGGACGAGGTCGAGGAGGATACAGGGTAGGAGGCATGCGGGGAATACCTCAAAATCAGCTAGGGATAAATCAGTGTGCGTTTTGCAGACAACAGGGACATTGGAAAAATGAGTGCCCAGTGAAAATGAATTTGGCCCAGCAGACTTCAGTAGGAGGAACACCAATGGCAGAAACAATGATGTTAGGACATTTGGGGCAACATAGTAGCTGACTAAGTGATGGATTAAAAGTGACAACAGAAATTGATGGGGAAGAGAAACAATTATTGGTAGATACTGGGGCAACTTATTCTGTTTTAAATACTTGTTTAGGAAAGATAGGAGATACGATGATAACTGTGGTAGGAGCTACAGGAAAAACAGAGCAACGGCCCTTTCTGCGGCCATTGCATCTAAATTTTAGGGGTAAAGAATTAGATCATGAATTTCTCTATGTACCGGATTGTCCTACATCTTTGTTAGGACGAGATTTATTGTCAAGATTTAATGCTAAAATAATATTTGAAAATGGAAAAGCTAAGTTGCAGATACCTGAGGAAGAAATAGCTAGAATATTTATAGTAAAAGAAATAGCTAATACAACAATACCAATAGAGGTAGAAAACGCTGTAGTACCATGGGTATGGGAGACACAAGTACCGGGATTAGCGAAAGCAGCAAAACCTGTCATAGTAGAATTGAAAGAAGGTGTCCAACCGGTAAGAGTTAGACAATATCCTATACAGTTAGAAGCTAGGAAAGGGGTAGCACCATTAATTGCAAAATTTTTGATGCACAATGTGTTAGAAGAATGTGAATCTGAATATAATACACCAATATTTCCTATAAGAAAACCTAACGGAGATTATAGGTTAGTTCAAGATTTAAGAGCTGTAAACGAAATAGTTAAAGATATACATCCAGTAGTAGCAAATCCTTATACATTGTTAACATCTGTGGCAGAACAATTTAGATACTTTTCTGTAATTGATTTAAAAGATGCTTTCTTCTGCATCCCATTGGCATTACAAAGTAGGAAATTATTTGCGTTTGAATGGGAAAATCCGGATACAGGACGAAAACGACAGCTGACCTGGACCAGGTTACCACAAGGCTTCAAAAACAGTCCTACAATATTTGGGAATCAGCTGGCACGAGAACTGGAGGATTGGAAGGAGCAAGGATATTTTCAATTACCATCAAAAGCATACTTATTGTTGCAATATGTGGATGACATTTTCGTGGCGACAGAAAGGTATGAAAACTGCATTACTGTTACAGTTGCGTGATTAAATTTACTGGGACAGAGCGGTTATCGAGTTTCTAAGGAAAAAGCCCAAATTGCCCGGGAAAAAGTGATATATCTGGGATGTGAAATTTCCCAAGGACAAAGACGGTTGGGGGTGAATAGAATACAAGCGATTTGTGCCATCCCTGAACCTAGAAATTTGCACGAGTTACGAACTTTTCTAGGAATGACAGGGTGGTGCAGACTCTGGATTTTGAATTACGGACTGTTAGCCAAACCACTGTATGCAGCTTTAAAAGAGCCACAATTAGTTTGGAGTTCAGAGTGTAAAAGGGCTTTTCAAGACTTAAAACAGGCTCTGCAAGAAGCCCCAGCATTAGGATTGCCTGATTTGACAAAAACATTTCAACTCTTTGTACATGAGCGGCAACGACTAGCGCTTGGAGTTTTAACTCAACGAATTGGATCATGGAAGAGACCGGTGGGCTATTTTTCCAAGCAGTTGGATATGGTAAGTGCCGGATGGCCTTCTTGCCTCCGAGCAGTGGCTGCTACTGTAACGTTAGTCCAAGAAGCTAGAAAATTGACATTGGGAACAAAAATGGAAGTATTTGTGCCCCACATGGTGATTGCGGTTTTGGAACAAAAGGGGGGTCATTGGTTGTCATCCAGTAGAATGTTGAAATATCAGGCAATATTGAGAGAACAGGATGATATATTTTTAAAGATAACAACATGTTTGAATCCCGCTGAATTTTTAGGTAGCAAAATAGAGGAAGGCGAGCTGGAACATGATTGTATTGAGGTGATCGAACAAACTTACGCCAGTAGGGTAGATCTGAAAGATATTCCCCTTGTAAATCCTGACTGGACATTATTTACAGACGGTAGCAGCTTTGTTGAGAATGGAACACGATATTCTGGATATGCTGTGGTTACTAAGCTTGAAGTAATTGAAGCAAAGGCATTAATGCCAGGAACGTCAGCGCAAAAGGCAGAACTGGTCGCTCTAATTCGGGCTTTAATACCGAGTGCGGATAAGAGAGTGAATATTTGGACAGATTCTAAATACGCTTTTGGAATAATACATATACATGGAGCTTTATGGAAGGAAAGAGGATTGTTGACGGCTCAAGGTAGTATTATTAAATATCGAACCGAGATCTTACAGTTATTAGAGGCTGTGGTACTACCTCAGCAAGTGGCTGTAATGCATTGTCGAGGACATCAGAGGGATGACAGCGATGTGGCACAAGGAAACATGAAGGCAGACCAGGCAGCCAAAATTGCTGCACGGCAAGTATGGACTGAATTAGCTCTAATACCTACTAAGGTAAGCCCGATTACTGCTCATCTCTCTGTAAATC
The DNA here is from genome assembly GCF_036417845.1 of Apteryx mantelli. NCBI lineage: Eukaryota > Metazoa > Chordata > Aves > Apterygiformes > Apterygidae > Apteryx > Apteryx mantelli. The sequence continues at coordinate 66,878 of NW_027118495.1, read as the reverse complement.
CCTTTTATACCCAAGAAGATGAAAAATTAGCCGATTTGGTAAAGGCACAGAAGAATTCACATGGATGGTATGTAACAGGTAATGGACAAGTAGTAGTGCCTGCTACAATTATGAAACGAATAATACAAACTGAACATAATAAATGCCATTGGGGAGCAGAAGCATTGGTGCAGTTTTTAAAGCGGAGCATTATATCTGCACAAATGTTAACAATAGCAAAAGGGGTGAATGCGAAGTGTCCAGTATGTTTAAAGAATAATCCGGTAATACGAAAACAAATTCCAATGGGAACTTTGAAAGTGGGAATAGAACCAGGTGACTATTGGCAAGTGGATTTTGCAGAATTACCTAAATCAAAAGGGTTTAAGTATTTATTGGTATACGTATGTACCTTTTCAGGGTGGCTAGAAGCATTTCCCTGTAGAACGAATCAAGCTAGAGAAGTAGTAAAAACTTTGTTAAAAGAGATCATACCTAGATTTGGGGTACCTTTAGGAATTTCTTCAGATCGAGGCCCACACTTTATAGCTAAAATAGTACAGGAAATTAGTGAAATGCTTGGAATTAGCTGGGATTTACATACACCGTGGAGGCCACAATCTAGTGGAAAGGTAGAAAGGATGAATCAAACATTAAAAGGACAAATTAAAAAGATATGCCAGGAAGCTCAAATCCAATGGCCACAGGCATTGCCCCTTGCTTTATTGAGAATTCGTATAAAACCTAGAGAAGGGTTGTCTGTAAGTCCCTATGAAATTCTGTACGGTAAGCCATATACTGCACCAACGAAGGGAATGGGAAGTGCAGATTTACACCTCCAAGGAGATCAAGATGTTTATAGTTATATAATTTCTTTAAGCAGATTACTCACAGCCTTACGTGCCGCGATCATCTGGAATCGCCCTTTGCCGTTGGAGAATCAACCAGGAGACCAAGCGTATGTTCGAAATTGGCAAACGGAGCCTTTAAAGGAACAGTGGCATGGACTTTATTTGGTGCTATTGATAACATTTACCGCTGTGAAAGTAGCAGGAATTGATAATTGGATTCATTATACCAGAGTGAAGAAGGTACCATCACAATGGGGGGTAAAAATGATCACTCCTACAAAACTGAGATTTACATCTTGGTAATACTATGCTGGGTAGGATTAAGTAATGGTTTCGCTCAAATAATACATACGTATGCTACTGTACATATAGAAGAACGAATGGATGTAAATTTGACTTGTGATTTTGTTGGAGATATGAGAAGTTCAATCCAAGACATTAGTTGCTATTGGCAGAAGAATGAGTCCAAATTGTCAACTGGGTTTACAATCCGATGGGATAGTGATACACGAAGGGGTACTATGATTTTATCATTGCGAAATGTAAGTAAGACAGATGTAGGAAACTACACCTGTATTGTTTGGATTAAAGAGAGTTTTGATTATGGAAAAAGGGCATTAGAGGTTACTGCAAAATCAGAACCTATGCAGAAAAGAAACAGAGCCAGGAGAGAGTTAAAAGATTTGGAAAAAGACGAAATGCAACCAATACAAATAATCCAGGCGCCACAACAGGAAACACAAGAAAATCTAATGCAAAAGAAAGTTAGCTGAAAAACACCCAGTCTAGAACTGTACAAAAGTATACGCTTGTGACACCCCGAAAGTGAAGTTACCTTTCCACCTGTGGTCCTTGCATTAAGGACAGGTTGTGCCTGTAGAGGAATTAAATACTCCATGAGTGAACCTGTAATACAATTCGGAGTGAGAATAGATTGTAGAACTACGATCAGGAGCACAGGAAATTTAGTTTGGGTTACAAGTGATGGACAATGGACGACTCACCTCCCCTTGGATGGGTTGGTGACTGAAATAACTTTAGGGTTACCAACTCTCTGCCCAGTTTGGAAGAAAGCGCCATTTAAGGGTAGATTAGAAAATTTATGGATAATGAAGAGAGAAATAAAGGATGATGATGATTGGCAAGAACCATCATCCGGTGTGAAGTTAGGTTGGGCTTTAGAATCATTGTTTGCTCCAATTAGTGCTTATCGGAATAGAGAAATGTTGTACCGGTTGTTAGGACAAACGGAAAGGCTAGCAAGAGTGACTAAAGAAGGATTTAAGGAAATAAACTTACAATTACAGGCAACCACAAAAATGACCCTGCAAAATAGAATGGCATTAGATATGCTGTTGCTAAAAGAACATGGAGTATGTGGTTATTTACGAGATAAGATTGATCATTGTTGTGTACATATTCCGAATGTTACAGCCGCGGTAGAACGTGATTTGTCTCAGCTAACGCAAATTGAACGTGCAACTGAGGAAGAAAGAGAAGAAAGTACCCATAATTGGGTTGCTGCTTTAGCAAAGTCATTTGGATTGAACATCTCTGGTTGGGTAGCATCTTTAATTCAATGGTGTATAATAATTATAATTATTATGTTAGCTATTATGGGAGTGTTGCGTTTGATTCAAAATATTGTTAATAAGGAACGGCAACACTTGGGGAAAATTTTAAAAGCTGTTACCAGGAAGAATCATGAACTTCCCCCGAGATATGAAGACATTGGAAATAATTCATTGCAGCTACAATCACCAGTTTGAGACGGTCCAAAGAATATGGAAATCTGCGGAACTGATGATGAAAATCCTTGCAGTCTGGAAGACTTGAAGTATTTTCAAAGGGGGGAATTGTTACATTATATTGATTAGAATAGGTTATACTTGGTAGACAAGATGAAGGTATAATTGCAGGTGTTGGGTACAGTACAATCTGATGAAGTGGGTACAGTACAATCTGATGAACTGGGTACAGCACAATCTGATGAACTAGGTAAATGATAAGCAAATCTTGGCAACAGTAACTGAAGAAACTATAAATGGGAAACAATCATGTAGCTTAGCAATTCTGTTGATTATGTTACGTAACCGAACACTATAAATATTAACCAAGTTAAACGGGGATTTGGGATTCTCAGCTTTGGACATGAGTCCCTGAGACCCCGGGCCCCGAATAAAGCACCGCATATAACTGCTTTCGTAGTTATGTGTTTCTTTACGGGCAACAGTTTTCTGGCGACCCAGATGGGACTTCGGGAGTAGTGTTGACGGTTCGCTTTCCGATTTTGCTCCGTGCCGGCACCGAGGAATTCTCGGGGAGCCATCGGCTGCGCCCGCTCTGCGCTGCTCCTGACGTCCCAAAGTGGTAAGCCCGAAGGTGCTTTATTGTAATATTTGGTCGGGTGCCTGCCTAATAAGACGTGACGGCGATTCACGCAAGGTTGGGCTAACGAGCTCGAGGTCTGGTCTGTGGAAGCCTAGGCGCTGGCCGTCAGACGGAGCGAAAGCCCCGCAGGTCCAGCACTCACGGACATACGTGGCTGTCTCGTGAGTTTGGTTTGGTCTTTTGTTTCCCATCAGAGGCTATCTTTCCGTTTTCTACCCCGTAGATTTAGTGTGTGTGTGTGTGGAGTGAGTGTGTAAGACCATGGTAATACCGGATAATTCTCCGTTAGGATGTTTATTAAAGCATTGGAAAAGTGCGGGATATTTTCAGAGTATGAGTAAAAGTCGATTTATAGGTTATTGTACGAATTGGTGGCCACAATATGAGTATGATGGACCCCGGTGGCCTGAACACGGAAGTTTAGATCCGGGTGTTATAGGTCCATTAATGAGATATTGTTAAGAACTTGAAAAATGGGATGAAGTACCATGTGTTGATCTATTTTATGATATACGTAATCATCCAGATATGCAGAGAGAATGTGGAATGTTGTTGGTACATCCCGAAAAAAAGATAAAACAAAACGTGAAGGATGTGTAGGTAATAAGAAGTGTATGACTTGTTTGGCAATACAAAATTCAATAAGAGAGCCAGAGGATGTATCACTTTTAGCATCACCGACGGCCCCTGTGATGTCCGATATAGATGCAGGGGACGATAGTGATACTGATAGTATTAAGGCGGTAAAACCGTCAGAATCAATTAATACTGGAGCGATCCAGATTAAGTTAACACCGAAGGGTTCGCCAGGGCATTCATCATGCCCAAGACAAGCGCAACGAACCCCAATTGCACAGAGAACAAGACAAGGGAGGAAGGAACAAGAGCAAAACAGTAAAGTATTATTAGCCCCTTTACGAGAGGCAATTTCGGGGACTGATAAAGTATATGGGAAAGTTCCTTTTTCCCCAGGAGATTTAGTAATTTGGAAGCAATCAGCTGGAAAGTGTACAATAATAGGAAAAAAAAAAAAAAAAAAAAAACAAACCACAAAGAGAAATCAGGCAGGATTATTAGCAATGTTACAACGAGTAAATCAAGGAATAAGAGGCAGAAGTAGAGGACGAGGTCGAGGAGGATACAGGGTAGGAGGCATGCGGGGAATACCTCAAAATCAGCTAGGGATAAATCAGTGTGCGTTTTGCAGACAACAGGGACATTGGAAAAATGAGTGCCCAGTGAAAATGAATTTGGCCCAGCAGACTTCAGTAGGAGGAACACCAATGGCAGAAACAATGATGTTAGGACATTTGGGGCAACATAGTAGCTGACTAAGTGATGGATTAAAAGTGACAACAGAAATTGATGGGGAAGAGAAACAATTATTGGTAGATACTGGGGCAACTTATTCTGTTTTAAATACTTGTTTAGGAAAGATAGGAGATACGATGATAACTGTGGTAGGAGCTACAGGAAAAACAGAGCAACGGCCCTTTCTGCGGCCATTGCATCTAAATTTTAGGGGTAAAGAATTAGATCATGAATTTCTCTATGTACCGGATTGTCCTACATCTTTGTTAGGACGAGATTTATTGTCAAGATTTAATGCTAAAATAATATTTGAAAATGGAAAAGCTAAGTTGCAGATACCTGAGGAAGAAATAGCTAGAATATTTATAGTAAAAGAAATAGCTAATACAACAATACCAATAGAGGTAGAAAACGCTGTAGTACCATGGGTATGGGAGACACAAGTACCGGGATTAGCGAAAGCAGCAAAACCTGTCATAGTAGAATTGAAAGAAGGTGTCCAACCGGTAAGAGTTAGACAATATCCTATACAGTTAGAAGCTAGGAAAGGGGTAGCACCATTAATTGCAAAATTTTTGATGCACAATGTGTTAGAAGAATGTGAATCTGAATATAATACACCAATATTTCCTATAAGAAAACCTAACGGAGATTATAGGTTAGTTCAAGATTTAAGAGCTGTAAACGAAATAGTTAAAGATATACATCCAGTAGTAGCAAATCCTTATACATTGTTAACATCTGTGGCAGAACAATTTAGATACTTTTCTGTAATTGATTTAAAAGATGCTTTCTTCTGCATCCCATTGGCATTACAAAGTAGGAAATTATTTGCGTTTGAATGGGAAAATCCGGATACAGGACGAAAACGACAGCTGACCTGGACCAGGTTACCACAAGGCTTCAAAAACAGTCCTACAATATTTGGGAATCAGCTGGCACGAGAACTGGAGGATTGGAAGGAGCAAGGATATTTTCAATTACCATCAAAAGCATACTTATTGTTGCAATATGTGGATGACATTTTCGTGGCGACAGAAAGGTATGAAAACTGCATTACTGTTACAGTTGCGTGATTAAATTTACTGGGACAGAGCGGTTATCGAGTTTCTAAGGAAAAAGCCCAAATTGCCCGGGAAAAAGTGATATATCTGGGATGTGAAATTTCCCAAGGACAAAGACGGTTGGGGGTGAATAGAATACAAGCGATTTGTGCCATCCCTGAACCTAGAAATTTGCACGAGTTACGAACTTTTCTAGGAATGACAGGGTGGTGCAGACTCTGGATTTTGAATTATGGACTGTTAGCCAAACCACTGTATGCAGCTTTAAAAGAGCCACAATTAGTTTGGAGTTTAGAGTGTAAAAGGGCTTTTCAAGACTTAAAACGGGCTCTGCAAGAAGCCCCAGCATTAGGATTGCCTGATTTGACAAAAACATTTCAACTCTTTGTACATGAGCGGCAACGACTAGCGCTTGGAGTTTTAACTCAACGAATTGGATCATGGAAGAGACCGGTGGGCTATTTTTCCAAGCAGTTGGATATGGTAAGTGCCGGATGGCCTTCTTGCCTCCGAGCAGTGGCTGCTACTGTAATGTTAGTCCAAGAAGCTAGAAAATTGACATTGGGAACAAAAATGGAAGTATTTGTGCCCCACATGGTGATTGCGGTTTTGGAACAAAAGGGGGGTCATTGGTTGTCATCCAGTAGAATGTTGAAATATCAGGCAATATTGAGAGAACAGGATGATATATTTTTAAAGATAACAACATGTTTGAATCCCGCTGAATTTTTAGGTAGCAAAATAGAGGAAGGCGAGCTGGAACATGATTGTATTGAGGTGATCGAACAAACTTACGCCAGTAGGGTAGATCTGAAAGATATTCCCCTTGTAAATCCTGACTGGACATTATTTACAGACGGTAGCAGCTTTGTTGAGAATGGAACACGATATTCTGGATATGCTGTGGTTACTAAGCTTGAAGTAATTGAAGCAAAGGCATTAATGCCAGGAACGTCAGCGCAAAAGGCAGAACTGGTCGCTCTAATTCGGGCTTTAATACCGAGTACGGATAAGAGAGTGAATATTTGGACAGATTCTAAATACGCTTTTGGAATAATACATATACATGGAGCTTTATGGAAGGAAAGAGGATTGTTGACGGCTCAAGGTAGTATTATTAAATATCGAACCGAGATCTTACAGTTATTAGAGGCTGTGGTACTACCTCAGCAAGTGGCTGTAATGCATTGTCGAGGACATCAGAGGGATGACAGCGATGTGGCACAAGGAAACATGAAGGCAGACCAGGCAGCCAAAATTGCTGCACGGCAAGTATGGACTGAATTAGCTCTAATACCTACTAAGGTAAGCCCGATTACTGCTCATCTCTCTGTAAATCCCTTTTATACCCAAGAAGATGAAAAATTAGCCGATTTGGTAAAGGCACAGAAGAATTCACATGGATGGTATGTAACAGGTAATGGACAAGTAGTAGTGCCTGCTACAATTATGAAACGAATAATACAAACTGAACATAATAAATGCCATTGGGGAGCAGAAGCATTGGTGCAGTTTTTAAAGCGGAGCATTATATCTGCACAAATGTTAACAATAGCAAAAGGGGTGAATGCGAAGTGTCCAGTATGTTTAAAGAATAATCCGGTAATACGAAAACAAATTCCAATGGGAACTTTGAAAGTGGGAATAGAACCAGGTGACTATTGGCAAGTGGATTTTGCAGAATTACCTAAATCAAAAGGGTTTAAGTATTTATTGGTATACGTATGTACCTTTTCAGGGTGGCTAGAAGCATTTCCCTGTAGAACGAATCAAGCTAGAGAAGTAGTAAAAACTTTGTTAAAAGAGATCATACCTAGATTTGGGGTACCTTTAGGAATTTCTTCAGATCGAGGCCCACACTTTATAGCTAAAATAGTACAGGAAATTAGTGAAATGCTTGGAATTAGCTGGGATTTACATACACCGTGGAGGCCACAATCTAGTGGAAAGGTAGAAAGGATGAATCAAACATTAAAAGGACAAATTAAAAAGATATGCCAGGAAGCTCAAATCCAATGGCCACAGGCATTGCCCCTTGCTTTATTGAGAATTCGTATAAAACCTAGAGAAGGGTTGTCTGTAAGTCCCTATGAAATTCTGTACGGTAAGCCATATACTGCACCAACGAAGGGAATGGGAAGTGCAGATTTACACCTCCAAGGAGATCAAGATGTTTATAGTTATATAATTTCTTTAAGCAGATTACTCACAGCCTTACGTGCCGCGATCATCTGGAATCGCCCTTTGCCGTTGGAGAATCAACCAGGAGACCAAGCGTATGTTCGAAATTGGCAAACGGAGCCTTTAAAGGAACAGTGGCATGGACTTTATTTGGTGCTATTGATAACATTTACCGCTGTGAAAGTAGCAGGAATTGATAATTGGATTCATTATACCAGAGTGAAGAAGGTACCATCACAATGGGGGGTAAAAATGATCACTCCTACAAAACTGAGATTTACATCTTGGTAATACTATGCTGGGTAGGATTAAGTAATGGTTTCGCTCAAATAATACATACGTATGCTACTGTACATATAGAAGAACGAATGGATGTAAATTTGACTTGTGATTTTGTTGGAGATATGAGAAGTTCAATCCAAGACATTAGTTGCTATTGGCAGAAGAATGAGTCCAAATTGTCAACTGGGTTTACAATCCGATGGGATAGTGATACACGAAGGGGTACTATGATTTTATCATTGCGAAATGTAAGTAAGACAGATGTAGGAAACTACACCTGTATTGTTTGGATTAAAGAGAGTTTTGATTATGGAAAAAGGGCATTAGAGGTTACTGCAAAATCAGAACCTATGCAGAAAAGAAACAGAGCCAGGAGAGAGTTAAAAGATTTGGAAAAAGACGAAATGCAACCAATACAAATAATCCAGGCGCCACAACAGGAAACACAAGAAAATCTAATGCAAAAGAAAGTTAGCTGAAAAACACCCAGTCTAGAACTGTACAAAAGTATACGCTTGTGACACCCCGAAAGTGAAGTTACCTTTCCACCTGTGGTCCTTGCATTAAGGACAGGTTGTGCCTGTAGAGGAATTAAATACTCCATGAGTGAACCTGTAATACAATTCGGAGTGAGAATAGATTGTAGAACTACGATCAGGAGCACAGGAAATTTAGTTTGGGTTACAAGTGATGGACAATGGACGACTCACCTCCCCTTGGATGGGTTGGTGACTGAAATAACTTTAGGGTTACCAACTCTCTGCCCAGTTTGGAAGAAAGCGCCATTTAAGGGTAGATTAGAAAATTTATGGATAATGAAGAGAGAAATAAAGGATGATGATGATTGGCAAGAACCATCATCCGGTGTGAAGTTAGGTTGGGCTTTAGAATCATTGTTTGCTCCAATTAGTGCTTATCGGAATAGAGAAATGTTGTACCGGTTGTTAGGACAAACGGAAAGGCTAGCAAGAGTGACTAAAGAAGGATTTAAGGAAATAAACTTACAATTACAGGCAACCACAAAAATGACCCTGCAAAATAGAATGGCATTAGATATGCTGTTGCTAAAAGAACATGGAGTATGTGGTTATTTACGAGATAAGATTGATCATTGTTGTGTACATATTCCGAATGTTACAGCCGCGGTAGAACGTGATTTGTCTCAGCTAACGCAAATTGAACGTGCAACTGAGGAAGAAAGAGAAGAAAGTACCCATAATTGGGTTGCTGCTTTAGCAAAGTCATTTGGATTGAACATCTCTGGTTGGGTAGCATCTTTAATTCAATGGTGTATAATAATTATAATTATTATGTTAGCTATTATGGGAGTGTTGCGTTTGATTCAAAATATTGTTAATAAGGAACGGCAACACTTGGGGAAAATTTTAAAAGCTGTTACCAGGAAGAATCATGAACTTCCCCCGAGATATGAAGACATTGGAAATAATTCATTGCAGCTACAATCACCAGTTTGAGACGGTCCAAAGAATATGGAAATCTGCGGAACTGATGATGAAAATCCTTGCAGTCTGGAAGACTTGAAGTATTTTCAAAGGGGGGAATTGTTACATTATATTGATTAGAATAGGTTATACTTGGTAGACAAGATGAAGGTATAATTGCAGGTGTTGGGTACAGTACAATCTGATGAAGTGGGTACAGTACAATCTGATGAACTGGGTACAGCACAATCTGATGAACTAGGTAAATGATAAGCAAATCTTGGCAACAGTAACTGAAGAAACTATAAATGGGAAACAATCATGTAGCTTAGCAATTCTGTTGATTATGTTACGTAACCGAACACTATAAATATTAACCAAGTTAAACGGGGATTTGGGATTCTCAGCTTTGGACATGAGTCCCTGAGACCCCGGGCCCCGAATAAAGCACCGCATATAACTGCTTTCGTAGTTATGTGTTTCTTTACGGGCAACAGTTTTCTGGCGACCCAGATGGGACTTCGGGAGTAGTGTTGACGGTTCGCTTTCCGATTTTGCTCCGTGCCGGCACCGAGGAATTCTCGGGGAGCCATCGGCTGCGCCCGCTCTGCGCTGCTCCTGACGTCCCAAAGTGGTAAGCCCGAAGGTGCTTTATTGTAATATTTGGTCGGGTGCCTGCCTAATAAGACGTGACGGCGATTCACGCAAGGTTGGGCTAACGAGCTCGAGGTCTGGTCTGTGGAAGCCTAGGCGCTGGCCGTCAGACGGAGCGAAAGCCCCGCAGGTCCAGCACTCACGGACATACGTGGCTGTCTCGTGAGTTTGGTTTGGTCTTTTGTTTCCCATCAGAGGCTATCTTTCCGTTTTCTACCCCGTAGATTTAGTGTGTGTGTGTGTGGAGTGAGTGTGTAAGACCATGGTAATACCGGATAATTCTCCGTTAGGATGTTTATTAAAGCATTGGAAAAGTGCGGGATATTTTCAGAGTATGAGTAAAAGTCGATTTATAGGTTATTGTACGAATTGGTGGCCACAATATGAGTATGATGGACCCCGGTGGCCTGAACACGGAAGTTTAGATCCGGGTGTTATAGGTCCATTAATGAGATATTGTTAAGAACTTGAAAAATGGGATGAAGTACCATGTGTTGATCTATTTTATGATATACGTAATCATCCAGATATGCAGAGAGAATGTGGAATGTTGTTGGTACATCCCGAAAAAAAGATAAAACAAAACGTGAAGGATGTGTAGGTAATAAGAAGTGTATGACTTGTTTGGCAATACAAAATTCAATAAGAGAGCCAGAGGATGTATCACTTTTAGCATCACCGACGGCCCCTGTGATGTCCGATATAGATGCAGGGGACGATAGTGATACTGATAGTATTAAGGCGGTAAAACCGTCAGAATCAATTAATACTGGAGCGATCCAGATTAAGTTAACACCGAAGGGTTCGCCAGGGCATTCATCATGCCCAAGACAAGCGCAACGAACCCCAATTGCACAGAGAACAAGACAAGGGAGGAAGGAACAAGAGCAAAACAGTAAAGTATTATTAGCCCCTTTACGAGAGGCAATTTCGGGGACTGATAAAGTATATGGGAAAGTTCCTTTTTCCCCAGGAGATTTAGTAATTTGGAAGCAATCAGCTGGAAAGTGTACAATAATAGGAAAAAAAAAAAAAAAAAAAAAACAAACCACAAAGAGAAATCAGGCAGGATTATTAGCAATGTTACAACGAGTAAATCAAGGAATAAGAGGCAGAAGTAGAGGACGAGGTCGAGGAGGATACAGGGTAGGAGGCATGCGGGGAATACCTCAAAATCAGCTAGGGATAAATCAGTGTGCGTTTTGCAGACAACAGGGACATTGGAAAAATGAGTGCCCAGTGAAAATGAATTTGGCCCAGCAGACTTCAGTAGGAGGAACACCAATGGCAGAAACAATGATGTTAGGACATTTGGGGCAACATAGTAGCTGACTAAGTGATGGATTAAAAGTGACAACAGAAATTGATGGGGAAGAGAAACAATTATTGGTAGATACTGGGGCAACTTATTCTGTTTTAAATACTTGTTTAGGAAAGATAGGAGATACGATGATAACTGTGGTAGGAGCTACAGGAAAAACAGAGCAACGGCCCTTTCTGCGGCCATTGCATCTAAATTTTAGGGGTAAAGAATTAGATCATGAATTTCTCTATGTACCGGATTGTCCTACATCTTTGTTAGGACGAGATTTATTGTCAAGATTTAATGCTAAAATAATATTTGAAAATGGAAAAGCTAAGTTGCAGATACCTGAGGAAGAAATAGCTAGAATATTTATAGTAAAAGAAATAGCTAATACAACAATACCAATAGAGGTAGAAAACGCTGTAGTACCATGGGTATGGGAGACACAAGTACCGGGATTAGCGAAAGCAGCAAAACCTGTCATAGTAGAATTGAAAGAAGGTGTCCAACCGGTAAGAGTTAGACAATATCCTATACAGTTAGAAGCTAGGAAAGGGGTAGCACCATTAATTGCAAAATTTTTGATGCACAATGTGTTAGAAGAATGTGAATCTGAATATAATACACCAATATTTCCTATAAGAAAACCTAACGGAGATTATAGGTTAGTTCAAGATTTAAGAGCTGTAAACGAAATAGTTAAAGATATACATCCAGTAGTAGCAAATCCTTATACATTGTTAACATCTGTGGCAGAACAATTTAGATACTTTTCTGTAATTGATTTAAAAGATGCTTTCTTCTGCATCCCATTGGCATTACAAAGTAGGAAATTATTTGCGTTTGAATGGGAAAATCCGGATACAGGACGAAAACGACAGCTGACCTGGACCAGGTTACCACAAGGCTTCAAAAACAGTCCTACAATATTTGGGAATCAGCTGGCACGAGAACTGGAGGATTGGAAGGAGCAAGGATATTTTCAATTACCATCAAAAGCATACTTATTGTTGCAATATGTGGATGACATTTTCGTGGCGACAGAAAGGTATGAAAACTGCATTACTGTTACAGTTGCGTGATTAAATTTACTGGGACAGAGCGGTTATCGAGTTTCTAAGGAAAAAGCCCAAATTGCCCGGGAAAAAGTGATATATCTGGGATGTGAAATTTCCCAAGGACAAAGACGGTTGGGGGTGAATAGAATACAAGCGATTTGTGCCATCCCTGAACCTAGAAATTTGCACGAGTTACGAACTTTTCTAGGAATGACAGGGTGGTGCAGACTCTGGATTTTGAATTACGGACTGTTAGCCAAACCACTGTATGCAGCTTTAAAAGAGCCACAATTAGTTTGGAGTTTAGAGTGTAAAAGGGCTTTTCAAGACTTAAAACGGGCTCTGCAAGAAGCCCCAGCATTAGGATTGCCTGATTTGACAAAAACATTTCAACTCTTTGTACATGAGCGGCAACGACTAGCGCTTGGAGTTTTAACTCAACGAATTGGATCATGGAAGAGACCGGTGGGCTATTTTTCCAAGCAGTTGGATATGGTAAGTGCCGGATGGCCTTCTTGCCTCCGAGCAGTGGCTGCTACTGTAATGTTAGTCCAAGAAGCTAGAAAATTGACATTGGGAACAAAAATGGAAGTATTTGTGCCCCACATGGTGATTGCGGTTTTGGAACAAAAGGGGGGTCATTGGTTGTCATCCAGTAGAATGTTGAAATATCAGGCAATATTGAGAGAACAGGATGATATATTTTTAAAGATAACAACATGTTTGAATCCCGCTGAATTTTTAGGTAGCAAAATAGAGGAAGGCGAGCTGGAACATGATTGTATTGAGGTGATCGAACAAACTTACGCCAGTAGGGTAGATCTGAAAGATATTCCCCTTGTAAATCCTGACTGGACATTATTTACAGACGGTAGCAGCTTTGTTGAGAATGGAACACGATATTCTGGATATGCTGTGGTTACTAAGCTTGAAGTAATTGAAGCAAAGGCATTAATGCCAGGAACGTCAGCGCAAAAGGCAGAACTGGTCGCTCTAATTCGGGCTTTAATACCGAGTACGGATAAGAGAGTGAATATTTGGACAGATTCTAAATACGCTTTTGGAATAATACATATACATGGAGCTTTATGGAAGGAAAGAGGATTGTTGACGGCTCAAGGTAGTATTATTAAATATCGAACCGAGATCTTACAGTTATTAGAGGCTGTGGTACTACCTCAGCAAGTGGCTGTAATGCATTGTCGAGGACATCAGAGGGATGACAGCGATGTGGCACAAGGAAACATGAAGGCAGACCAGGCAGCCAAAATTGCTGCACGGCAAGTATGGACTGAATTAGCTCTAATACCTACTAAGGTAAGCCCGATTACTGCTCATCTCTCTGTAAATCCCTTTTATACCCAAGAAGATGAAAAATTAGCCGATTTGGTAAAGGCACAGAAGAATTCACATGGATGGTATGTAACAGGTAATGGACAAGTAGTAGTGCCTGCTACAATTATGAAACGAATAATACAAACTGAACATAATAAATGCCATTGGGGAGCAGAAGCATTGGTGCAGTTTTTAAAGCGGAGCATTATATCTGCACAAATGTTAACAATAGCAAAAGGGGTGAATGCGAAGTGTCCAGTATGTTTAAAGAATAATCCGGTAATACGAAAACAAATTCCAATGGGAACTTTGAAAGTGGGAATAGAACCAGGTGACTATTGGCAAGTGGATTTTGCAGAATTACCTAAATCAAAAGGGTTTAAGTATTTATTGGTATACGTATGTACCTTTTCAGGGTGGCTAGAAGCATTTCCCTGTAGAACGAATCAAGCTAGAGAAGTAGTAAAAACTTTGTTAAAAGAGATCATACCTAGATTTGGGGTACCTTTAGGAATTTCTTCAGATCGAGGCCCACACTTTATAGCTAAAATAGTACAGGAAATTAGTGAAATGCTTGGAATTAGCTGGGATTTACATACACCGTGGAGGCCACAATCTAGTGGAAAGGTAGAAAGGATGAATCAAACATTAAAAGGACAAATTAAAAAGATATGCCAGGAAGCTCAAATCCAATGGCCACAGGCATTGCCCCTTGCTTTATTGAGAATTCGTATAAAACCTAGAGAAGGGTTGTCTGTAAGTCCCTATGAAATTCTGTACGGTAAGCCATATACTGCACCAACGAAGGGAATGGGAAGTGCAGATTTACACCTCCAAGGAGATCAAGATGTTTATAGTTATATAATTTCTTTAAGCAGATTACTCACAGCCTTACGTGCCGCGATCATCTGGAATCGCCCTTTGCCGTTGGAGAATCAACCAGGAGACCAAGCGTATGTTCGAAATTGGCAAACGGAGCCTTTAAAGGAACAGTGGCATGGACTTTATTTGGTGCTATTGATAACATTTACCGCTGTGAAAGTAGCAGGAATTGATAATTGGATTCATTATACCAGAGTGAAGAAGGTACCATCACAATGGGGGGTAAAAATGATCACTCCTACAAAACTGAGATTTACATCTTGGTAATACTATGCTGGGTAGGATTAAGTAATGGTTTCGCTCAAATAATACATACGTATGCTACTGTACATATAGAAGAACGAATGGATGTAAATTTGACTTGTGATTTTGTTGGAGATATGAGAAGTTCAATCCAAGACATTAGTTGCTATTGGCAGAAGAATGAGTCCAAATTGTCAACTGGGTTTACAATCCGATGGGATAGTGATACACGAAGGGGTACTATGATTTTATCATTGCGAAATGTAAGTAAGACAGATGTAGGAAACTACACCTGTATTGTTTGGATTAAAGAGAGTTTTGATTATGGAAAAAGGGCATTAGAGGTTACTGCAAAATCAGAACCTATGCAGAAAAGAAACAGAGCCAGGAGAGAGTTAAAAGATTTGGAAAAAGACGAAATGCAACCAATACAAATAATCCAGGCGCCACAACAGGAAACACAAGAAAATCTAATGCAAAAGAAAGTTAGCTGAAAAACACCCAGTCTAGAACTGTACAAAAGTATACACTTGTGACACCCCGAAAGTGAAGTTACCTTTCCACCTGTGGTCCTTGCATTAAGGACAGGTTGTGCCTGTAGAGGAATTAAATACTCCATGAGTGAACCTGTAATACAATTCGGAGTGAGAATAGATTGTAGAACTACGATCAGGAGCACAGGAAATTTAGTTTGGGTTACAAGTGATGGACAATGGACGACTCACCTCCCCTTGGATGGGTTGGTGACTGAAATAACTTTAGGGTTACCAACTCTCTGCCCAATTTGGAAGAAAGCGCCATTTAAGGGTAGATTAGAAAATTTATGGATAATGAAGAGAGAAATAAAGGATGATGATGATTGGCAAGAACCATCATCCGGTGTGAAGTTAGGTTGGGCTTTAGAATCATTGTTTGCTCCAATTAGTACTTATCGGAATAGAGAAATGTTGTACCGGTTGTTAGGACAAACGGAAAGGCTAGCAAGAGTGACTAAAGAAGGATTTAAGGAAATAAACTTACAATTACAGGCAACCACAAAAATGACCCTGCAAAATAGAATGGCATTAGATATGCTGTTGCTAAAAGAACATGGAGTATGTGGTTATTTACGAGATAAGATTGATCATTGTTGTGTACATATTCCGAATGTTACAGCCGCGGTAGAACGTGATTTGTCTCAGCTAACGCAAATTGAACGTGCAACTGAGGAAGAAAGAGAAGAAAGTACCCATAATTGGGTGGCTGCTTTAGCAAAGTCATTTGGATTGAACATCTCTGGTTGGGTAGCATCTTTAATTCAATGGTGTATAATAATTATAATTATTATGTTAGCTATTATGGGAGTGTTGTGTTTGATTCAAAATATTGTTAATAAGGAACGGCAACACTTGGGGAAAATTTTAAAAGCTGTTACCAGGAAGAATCATGAACTTCCCCCGAGATATGAAGACATTGGAAATAATTCATTGCAGCTACAATCACCAGTTTGAGACGGTCCAAAGAATATGGAAATCTGCGGAACTGATGATGAAAATCCTTGCAGTCTGGAAGACTTGAAGTATTTTCAAAGGGGGGAATTGTTACATTATATTGATTAGAATAGGTTATACTTGGTAGACAAGATGAAGGTATAATTGCAGGTGTTGGGTACAGTACAATCTGATGAAGTGGGTACAGTACAATCTGATGAACTAGGTACAGCACAATCTGATGAACTAGGTAAATGATAAGCAAATCTTGGCAACAGTAACTGAAGAAACTATAAATGGGAAACAATCATGTAGCTTAGCAATTCTGTTGATTATGTTACGTAACCGAACACTATAAATATTAACCAAGTTAAACGGGGATTTGGGATTCTCAGCTTTGGACATGAGTCCCTGAGACCCCGGGCCCCGAATAAAGCACCGCATATAACTGCTTTCGTAGTTATGTGTTTCTTTACGGGCAACAGTTTTCTGGCGACCCAGATGGGACTTCGGGAGTAGTGTTGACGGTTCGCTTTCCGATTTTGCTCCGTGCCGGCACCGAGGAATTCTCGGGGAGCCATCGGCTGCGCCCGCTCTGCGCTGCTCCTGACGTCCCAAAGTGGTAAGCCCGAAGGTGCTTTATTGTAATATTTGGTCGGGTGCCTGCCTAATAAGACGTGACGGCGATTCACGCAAGGTTGGGCTAACGAGCTCGAGGTCTGGTCTGTGGAAGCCTAGGCGCTGGCCGTCAGACGGAGCGAAAGCCCCGCAGGTCCAGCACTCACGGACATACGTGGCTGTCTCGTGAGTTTGGTTTGGTCTTTTGTTTCCCATCAGAGGCTATCTTTCCGTTTTCTACCCCGTAGATTTAGTGTGTGTGTGTGGAGTGAATGTGTAAGACCATGGTAATACCGGATAATTCTCCGTTAGGATGTTTATTAAAGCATTGGAAAAGTGCGGGATATTTTCAGAGTATGAGTAAAAGTCGATTTATAGGTTATTGTACGAATTGGTGGCCACAATATGAGTATGATGGACCCCGGTGGCCTGAACACGGAAGTTTAGATCCGGGTGTTATAGGTCCATTAATGAGATATTGTTAAGAACTTGAAAAATGGGATGAAGTACCATATGTTGATCTATTTTATGATATACGTAATCATCCAGATATGCAGAGAGAATGTGGAATGTTGTTGGTACATCCCGAAAAAAAGATAAAACAAAATGTGGAGGATGTGTAGGTAATAAGAAGTGTATGACTTGTTTGGCAATACAAAATTCAATAAGAGAGCCAGAGGATGTATCACTTTTAGTATCACCGACGGCCCCTGTGATGTCCGATATAGATGCAGGGGACGATAGTGATACTGATAGTATTAAGGCGGTAAAACCGTCAGAATCAATTAATACTGGAGCGATCCAGATTAAGTTAACACCGAAGGGTTCGCCAGGGCATTCATCATGCCCAAGACAAGCGCAACGAACCCCAATTGCACAGAGAACAAGACAAGGGAGGAAGGAACAAGAGCAAAACAGTAAAGTATTATTAGCCCCTTTACGAGAGGCAATTTCGGGGACTGATAAAGTATATGGGAAAGTTCCTTTTTCCCCAGGAGATTTAGTAATTTGGAAGCAATCAGCTGGAAAGTGTACAATAATAGGGAAAAAAAAAAAAAAAAAAAAACAAACCACAAAGAGAAATCAGGCAGGATTATTAGCAATGTTACAACGAGTAAATCAAGGAATAAGAGGCAGAAGTAGAGGACGAGGTCGAGGAGGATACAGGGTAGGAGGCATGCGGGGAATACCTCAAAATCAGCTAGGGATAAATCAGTGTGCGTTTTGCAGACAACAGGGACATTGGAAAAATGAGTGCCCAGTGAAAATGAATTTGGCCCAGCAGACTTCAGTAGGAGGAACACCAATGGCAGAAACAATGATGTTAGGACATTTGGGGCAACATAGTAGCTGACTAAGTGATGGATTAAAAGTGACAACAGAAATTGATGGGGAAGAGAAACAATTATTGGTAGATACTGGGGCAACTTATTCTGTTTTAAATACTTGTTTAGGAAAGATAGGAGATACGATGATAACTGTGGTAGGAGCTACAGGAAAAACAGAGCAACGGCCCTTTCTGCGGCCATTGCATCTAAATTTTAGGGGTAAAGAATTAGATCATGAATTTCTCTATGTACCGGATTGTCCTACATCTTTGTTAGGACGAGATTTATTGTCAAGATTTAATGCTAAAATAATATTTGAAAATGGAAAAGCTAAGTTGCAGATACCTGAGGAAGAAATAGCTAGAATATTTATAGTAAAAGAAATAGCTAATACAACAATACCAATAGAGGTAGAAAACGCTGTAGTACCATGGGTATGGGAGACACAAGTACCGGGATTAGCGAAAGCAGCAAAACCTGTCATAGTAGAATTGAAAGAAGGTGTCCAACCGGTAAGAGTTAGACAATATCCTATACAGTTAGAAGCTAGGAAAGGGGTAGCACCATTAATTGCAAAATTTTTGATGCACAATGTGTTAGAAGAATGTGAATCTGAATATAATACACCAATATTTCCTATAAGAAAACCTAACGGAGATTATAGGTTAGTTCAAGATTTAAGAGCTGTAAACGAAATAGTTAAAGATATACATCCAGTAGTAGCAAATCCTTATACATTGTTAACATCTGTGGCAGAACAATTTAGATACTTTTCTGTAATTGATTTAAAAGATGCTTTCTTCTGCATCCCATTGGCATTACAAAGTAGGAAATTATTTGCGTTTGAATGGGAAAATCCGGATACAGGACGAAAACGACAGCTGACCTGGACCAGGTTACCACAAGGCTTCAAAAACAGTCCTACAATATTTGGGAATCAGCTGGCACGAGAACTGGAGGATTGGAAGGAGCAAGGATATTTTCAATTACCATCAAAAGCATACTTATTGTTGCAATATGTGGATGACATTTTCGTGGCGACAGAAAGGTATGAAAACTGCATTACTGTTACAGTTGCGTGATTAAATTTACTGGGACAGAGCGGTTATCGAGTTTCTAAGGAAAAAGCCCAAATTGCCCGGGAAAAAGTGATATATCTGGGATGTGAAATTTCCCAAGGACAAAGACGGTTGGGGGTGAATAGAATACAAGCGATTTGTGCCATCCCTGAACCTAGAAATTTGCACGAGTTACGAACTTTTCTAGGAATGACAGGGTGGTGCAGACTCTGGATTTTGAATTATGGACTGTTAGCCAAACCACTGTATGAAGCTTTAAAAGAGCCACAATTAGTTTGGAGTTTAGAGTGTAAAAGGGCTTTTCAAGACTTAAAACAGGCTCTGCAAGAAGCCCCAGCATTAGGATTGCCTGATTTGACAAAAACATTTCAACTCTTTGTACATGAGCGGCAACGACTAGCGCTTGGAGTTTTAACTCAACGAATTGGATCATGGAAGAGACCGGTGGGCTATTTTTCCAAGCAGTTGGATATGGTAAGTGCCGGATGGCCTTCTTGCCTCCGAGCAGTGGCTGCTACTGTAACGTTAGTCCAAGAAGCTAGAAAATTGACATTGGGAACAAAAATGGAAGTATTTGTGCCCCACATGGTGATTGCGGTTTTGGAACAAAAGGGGGGTCATTGGTTGTCATCCAGTAGAATGTTGAAATATCAGGCAATATTGAGAGAACAGGATGATATATTTTTAAAGATAACAACATGTTTGAATCCCGCTGAATTTTTAGGTAGCAAAATAGAGGAAGGCGAGCTGGAACATGATTGTATTGAGGTGATCGAACAAACTTACGCCAGTAGGGTAGATCTGAAAGATATTCCCCTTGTAAATCCTGACTGGACATTATTTACAGACGGTAGCAGCTTTGTTGAGAATGGAACACGATATTCTGGATATGCTGTGGTTACTAAGCTTGAAGTAATTGAAGCAAAGGCATTAATGCCAGGAACGTCAGCGCAAAAGGCAGAACTGGTCGCTCTAATTCGGGCTTTAATACCGAGTGCGGATAAGAGAGTGAATATTTGGACAGATTCTAAATACGCTTTTGGAATAATACATATACATGGAGCTTTATGGAAGGAAAGAGGATTGTTGACGGCTCAAGGTAGTATTATTAAATATCGAACCGAGATCTTACAGTTATTAGAGGCTGTGGTACTACCTCAGCAAGTGGCTGTAATGCATTGTCGAGGACATCAGAGGGATGACAGCGATGTGGCACAAGGAAACATGAAGGCAGACCAGGCAGCCAAAATTGCTGCACGGCAAGTATGGACTGAATTAGCTCTAATACCTACTAAGGTAAGCCCGATTACTGCTCATCTCTCTGTAAATCCCTTTTATACCCAAGAAGATGAAAAATTAGCCGATTTGGTAAAGGCACAGAAGAATTCACATGGATGGTATGTAACAGGTAATGGACAAGTAGTAGTGCCTGCTACAATTATGAAACGAATAATACAAACTGAACATAATAAATGCCATTGGGGAGCAGAAGCATTGGTGCAGTTTTTAAAGCGGAGCATTATATCTGCACAAATGTTAACAATAGCAAAAGGGGTGAATGCGAAGTGTCCAGTATGTTTAAAGAATAATCCGGTAATACGAAAACAAATTCCAATGGGAACTTTGAAAGTGGGAATAGAACCAGGTGACTATTGGCAAGTGGATTTTGCAGAATTACCTAAATCAAAAGGGTTTAAGTATTTATTGGTATACGTATGTACCTTTTCAGGGTGGCTAGAAGCATTTCCCTGTAGAACGAATCAAGCTAGAGAAGTAGTAAAAACTTTGTTAAAAGAGATCATACCTAGATTTGGGGTACCTTTAGGAATTTCTTCAGATCGAGGCCCACACTTTATAGCTAAAATAGTACAGGAAATTAGTGAAATGCTTGGAATTAGCTGGGATTTACATACACCGTGGAGGCCACAATCTAGTGGAAAGGTAGAAAGGAAGAATCAAACATTAAAAGGACAAATTAAAAAGATATGCCAGGAAGCTCAAATCCAGTGGCCACAGGCATTGCCCCTTGCTTTATTGAGAATTCGTATAAAACCTAGAGAAGGGTTGTCTGTAAGTCCCTATGAAATTCTGTACGGTAAGCCATATACTGCACCAACGAAGGGAATGGGAAGTGCAGATTTACACCTCCAAGGAGATCAAGATGTTTATAGTTATATAATTTCTTTAAGCAGATTACTCACAGCCTTACGTGCCGCGATCATCTGGAATCGCCCTTTGCCGTTGGAGAATCAACCAGGAGACCAAGCGTATGTTCGAAATTGGCAAACGGAGCCTTTAAAGGAACAGTGGCATGGACTTTATTTGGTGCTATTGATAACATTTACCGCTGTGAAAGTAGCAGGAATTGATAATTGGATTCATTATACCAGAGTGAAGAAGGTACCATCACAATGGGGGGTAAAAATGATCACTCCTACAAAACTGAGATTTACATCTTGGTAATACTATGCTGGGTAGGATTAAGTAATGGTTTCGCTCAAATAATACATACATATGCTACTGTACATATAGAAGAACGAATGGATGTAAATTTGACTTGTGATTTTGTTGGAGATATGAGAAGTTCAATCCAAGACATTAGTTGCTATTGGCAGAAGAATGAGTCCAAATTGTCAAGTGGGTTTACAATCCGATGGGATAGTGATACACGAAGGGGTACTATGATTTTATCATTGCGAAATGTAAGTAAGACAGATGTAGGAAACTACACCTGTATTGTTTGGATTAAAGAGAGTTTTGATTATGGAAAAAGGGCATTAGAGGTTACTGCAAAATCAGAACCTATGCAGAAAAGAAACAGAGCGAGGAGAGAGTTAAAAGATTTGGAAAAAGACGAAATGCAACCAATACAAATAATCCAGGCGCCACAACAGGAAACACAAGAAAATCTAATGCAAAAGAAAGTTAGCTGAAAAACACCCAGTCTAGAACTGTACAAAAGTATACGCTTGTGACACCCCGAAAGTGAAGTTACCTTTCCACCTGTGGTCCTTGCATTAAGGACAGGTTGTGCCTGTAGAGGAATTAAATACTCCATGAGTGAACCTGTAATACAATTCGGAGTGAGAATAGATTGTAGAACTACGATCAGGAGCACAGGAAATTTAGTTTGGGTTACAAGTGATGGACAATGGACGACTCACCTCCCCTTGGATGGGTTGGTGACTGAAATAACTTTAGGGTTACCAACTCTCTGCCCAGTTTGGAAGAAAGCGCCATTTAAGGGTAGATTAGAAAATTTATGGATAATGAAGAGAGAAATAAAGGATGATGATGATTGGCAAGAACCATCATCCGGTGTGAAGTTAGGTTGGGCTTTAGAATCATTGTTTGCTCCAATTAGTGCTTATCGGAATAGAGAAATGTTGTACCGGTTGTTAGGACAAACGGAAAGGCTAGCAAGAGTGACTAAAGAAGGATTTAAGGAAATAAACTTACAATTACAGGCAACCACAAAAATGACCCTGCAAAATAGAATGGCATTAGATATGCTGTTGCTAAAAGAACATGGAGTATGTGGTTATTTACGAGATAAGATTGATCATTGTTGTGTACATATTCCGAATGTTACAGCCGCGGTAGAACGTGATTTGTCTCAGCTAACGCAAATTGAACATGCAACTGAGGAAGAAAGAGAAGAAAGTACCCATAATTGGGTTGCTGCTTTAGCAAAGTCATTTGGATTGAACATCTCTGGTTGGGTAGCATCTTTAATTCAATGGTGTATAATAATTATAATTATTATGTTAGCTATTATGGGAGTGTTGCGTTTGATTCAAAATATTGTTAATAAGGAACGGCAACACTTGGGGAAAATTTTAAAAGCTGTTACCAGGAAGAATCATGAACTTCCCCCGAGATATGAAGACATTGGAAATAATTCATTGCAGCTACAATCACCAGTTTGAGACGGTCCAAAGAATATGGAAATCTGCGGAACTGATGATGAAAATCCTTGCAGTCTGGAAGACTTGAAGTATTTTCAAAGGGGGGAATTGTTACATTATATTGATTAGAATAGGTTATACTTGGTAGACAAGATGGAGGTATAATTGCAGGTGTTGGGTACAGTACAATCTGATGAAGTGGGTACAGTACAATCTGATGAAGTGGGTACAGCACAATCTGATGAACTAGGTAAATGATAAGCAAATCTTGGCAACAGTAACTGAAGAAACTATAAATGGGAAACAATCATGTAGCTTAGCAATTCTGTTGATTATGTTACGTAACCGAACACTATAAATATTAACCAAGTTAAACGGGGATTTGGGATTCTCAGCTTTGGACATGAGTCCCTGAGACCCCGGGCCCCGAATAAAGCACCGCATATAACTGCTTTCGTAGTTATGTGTTTCTTTACGGGCAACAGTTTTCTGGCGACCCAGATGGGACTTCGGGAGTAGTGTTGACGGTTCGCTTTCCGATTTTGCTCCGTGCCGGCACCGAGGAATTCTCGGGGAGCCATCGGCTGCGCCCGCTCTGCGCTGCTCCTGACGTCCCAAAGTGGTAAGCCCGAAGGTGCTTTATTGTAATATTTGGTCGGGTGCCTGCCTAATAAGACGTGACGGCGATTCACGCAAGGTTGGGCTAACGAGCTCGAGGTCTGGTCTGTGGAAGCCTAGGCGCTGGCCGTCAGACGGAGCGAAAGCCCCGCAGGTCCAGCACTCACGGACATACGTGGCTGTCTCGTGAGTTTGGTTTGGTCTTTTGTTTCCCATCAGAGGCTATCTTTCCGTTTTCTACCCCGTAGATTTAGTGTGTGTGTGTGGAGTGAATGTGTAAGACCATGGTAATACCGGATAATTCTCCGTTAGGATGTTTATTAAAGCATTGGAAAAGTGCGGGATATTTTCAGAGTATGAGTAAAAGTCGATTTATAGATTATTGTACGAATTGGTGGCCACAATATGAGTATGATGGACCCCGGTGGCCTGAACACGGAAGTTTAGATCCAGGTGTTATAGGTCCATTAATGAGATATTGTTAAGAACTTGAAAAATGGGATGAAGTACCATATGTTGATCTATTTTATGATATACGTAATCATCCAGATATGCAGAGAGAATGTGGAATGTTGTTGGTACATCCCGAAAAAAAGATAAAACAAAATGTGGAGGATGTGTAGGTAATAAGAAGTGTATGACTTGTTTGGCAATACAAAATTCAATAAGAGAGCCAGAGGATGTATCACTTTTAGCATCACCGACGGCCCCTGTGATGTCCGATATAGATGCAGGGGACGATAGTGATACTGATAGTATTAAGGCGGTAAAACCGTCAGAATCAATTAATACTGGAGCGATCCAGATTAAGTTAACACCGAAGGGTTCGCCAGGGCATTCATCATGCCCAAGACAAGCGCAACGAACCCCAATTGCACAGAGAACAAGACAAGGGAGGAAGGAACAAGAGCAAAACAGTAAAGTATTATTAGCCCCTTTACGAGAGGCAATTTCGGGGACTGATAAAGTATATGGGAAAGTTCCTTTTTCCCCAGGAGATTTAGTAATTTGGAAGCAATCAGCTGGAAAGTGTACAATAATAGGGAAAAAAAAAAAAAAAAAAAACAAACCACAAAGAGAAATCAGGCAGGATTATTAGCAATGTTACAACGAGTAAATCAAGGAATAAGAGGCAGAAGTAGAGGACGAGGTCGAGGAGGATACAGGGTAGGAGGCATGCGGGGAATACCTCAAAATCAGCTAGGGATAAATCAGTGTGCGTTTTGCAGACAACAGGGACATTGGAAAAATGAGTGCCCAGTGAAAATGAATTTGGCCCAGCAGACTTCAGTAGGAGGAACACCAATGGCAGAAACAATGATGTTAGGACATTTGGGGCAACATAGTAGCTGACTAAGTGATGGATTAAAAGTGACAACAGAAATTGATGGGGAAGAGAAACAATTATTGGTAGATACTGGGGCAACTTATTCTGTTTTAAATACTTGTTTAGGAAAGATAGGAGATACGATGATAACTGTGGTAGGAGCTACAGGAAAAACAGAGCAACGGCCCTTTCTGCGGCCATTGCATCTAAATTTTAGGGGTAAAGAATTAGATCATGAATTTCTCTATGTACCGGATTGTCCTACATCTTTGTTAGGACGAGATTTATTGTCAAGATTTAATGCTAAAATAATATTTGAAAATGGAAAAGCTAAGTTGCAGATACCTGAGGAAGAAATAGCTAGAATATTTATAGTAAAAGAAATAGCTAATACAACAATACCAATAGAGGTAGAAAACGCTGTAGTACCATGGGTATGGGAGACACAAGTACCGGGATTAGCGAAAGCAGCAAAACCTGTCATAGTAGAATTGAAAGAAGGTGTCCAACCGGTAAGAGTTAGACAATATCCTATACAGTTAGAAGCTAGGAAAGGGGTAGCACCATTAATTGCAAAATTTTTGATGCACAATGTGTTAGAAGAATGTGAATCTGAATATAATACACCAATATTTCCTATAAGAAAACCTAACGGAGATTATAGGTTAGTTCAAGATTTAAGAGCTGTAAACGAAATAGTTAAAGATATACATCCAGTAGTAGCAAATCCTTATACATTGTTAACATCTGTGGCAGAACAATTTAGATACTTTTCTGTAATTGATTTAAAAGATGCTTTCTTCTGCATCCCATTGGCATTACAAAGTAGGAAATTATTTGCGTTTGAATGGGAAAATCCGGATACAGGACGAAAACGACAGCTGACCTGGACCAGGTTACCACAAGGCTTCAAAAACAGTCCTACAATATTTGGGAATCAGCTGGCACGAGAACTGGAGGATTGGAAGGAGCAAGGATATTTTCAATTACCATCAAAAGCATACTTATTGTTGCAATATGTGGATGACATTTTCGTGGCGACAGAAAGGTATGAAAACTGCATTACTGTTACAGTTGCGTGATTAAATTTACTGGGACAGAGCGGTTATCGAGTTTCTAAGGAAAAAGCCCAAATTGCCCAGGAAAAAGTGATATATCTGGGATGTGAAATTTCCCAAGGACAAAGACGGTTGGGGGTGAATAGAATACAAGCGATTTGTGCCATCCCTGAACCTAGAAATTTGCACGAGTTACGAACTTTTCTAGGAATGACAGGGTGGTGCAGACTCTGGATTTTGAATTATGGACTGTTAGCCAAACCACTGTATGCAGCTTTAAAAGAGCCACAATTAGTTTGGAGTTTAGAGTGTAAAAGGGCTTTTCAAGACTTAAAACAGGCTCTGCAAGAAGCCCCAGCATTAGGATTGCCTGATTTGACAAAAACATTTCAACTCTTTGTACATGAGCGGCAACGACTAGCGCTTGGAGTTTTAACTCAACGAATTGGATCATGGAAGAGACCGGTGGGCTATTTTTCCAAGCAGTTGGATATGGTAAGTGCCGGATGGCCTTCTTGCCTCCGAGCAGTGGCTGCTACTGTAACGTTAGTCCAGGAAGCTAGAAAATTGACATTGGGAACAAAAATGGAAGTATTTGTGCCCCACATGGTGATTGCAGTTTTGGAACAAAAGGGGGGTCATTGGTTGTCATCCAGTAGAATGTTGAAATATCAGGCAATATTGAGAGAACAGGATGATATATTTTTAAAGATAACAACATGTTTGAATCCCGCTGAATTTTTAGGTAGCAAAATAGAGGAAGGCGAGCTGGAACATGATTGTATTGAGGTGATCGAACAAACTTACGCCAGTAGGGTAGATCTGAAAGATATTCCCCTTGTAAATCCTGACTGGACATTATTTACAGACGGTAGCAGCTTTGTTGAGAATGGAACACGATATTCTGGATATGCTGTGGTTACTAAGCTTGAAGTAATTGAAGCAAAGGCATTAATGCCAGGAACGTCAGCGCAAAAGGCAGAACTGGTCGCTCTAATTCGGGCTTTAATACCGAGTACGGATAAGAGAGTGAATATTTGGACAGATTCTAAATACGCTTTTGGAATAATACATATACATGGAGCTTTATGGAAGGAAAGAGGATTGTTGACGGCTCAAGGTAGTATTATTAAATATCGAACCGAGATCTTACAGTTATTAGAGGCTGTGGTACTACCTCAGCAAGTGGCTGTAATGCATTGTCGAGGACATCAGAGGGATGACAGCGATGTGGCACAAGGAAACATGAAGGCAGACCAGGCAGCCAAAATTGCTGCACGGCAAGTATGGACTGAATTAGCTCTAATACCTACTAAGGTAAGCCCGATTACTGCTCATCTCTCTGTAAATCCCTTTTATACCCAAGAAG
Source organism: Apteryx mantelli (assembly GCF_036417845.1). Classification (NCBI taxonomy): domain Eukaryota; kingdom Metazoa; phylum Chordata; class Aves; order Apterygiformes; family Apterygidae; genus Apteryx; species Apteryx mantelli. Next base: position 39,125 of record NW_027118495.1, on the reverse strand, counting down.
ATGAAAAATTAGCCGATTTGGTAAAGGCACAGAAGAATTCACATGGATGGTATGTAACAGGTAATGGACAAGTAGTAGTGCCTGCTACAATTATGAAACGAATAATACAAACTGAACATAATAAATGCCATTGGGGAGCAGAAGCATTGGTGCAGTTTTTAAAGCGGAGCATTATATCTGCACAAATGTTAACAATAGCAAAAGGGGTGAATGCGAAGTGTCCAGTATGTTTAAAGAATAATCCGGTAATACGAAAACAAATTCCAATGGGAACTTTGAAAGTGGGAATAGAACCAGGTGACTATTGGCAAGTGGATTTTGCAGAATTACCTAAATCAAAAGGGTTTAAGTATTTATTGGTATACGTATGTACCTTTTCAGGGTGGCTAGAAGCATTTCCCTGTAGAACGAATCAAGCTAGAGAAGTAGTAAAAACTTTGTTAAAAGAGATCATACCTAGATTTGGGGTACCTTTAGGAATTTCTTCAGATCGAGGCCCACACTTTATAGCTAAAATAGTACAGGAAATTAGTGAAATGCTTGGAATTAGCTGGGATTTACATACACCGTGGAGGCCACAATCTAGTGGAAAGGTAGAAAGGAAGAATCAAACATTAAAAGGACAAATTAAAAAGATATGCCAGGAAGCTCAAATCCAATGGCCACAGGCATTGCCCCTTGCTTTATTGAGAATTCGTATAAAACCTAGAGAAGGGTTGTCTGTAAGTCCCTATGAAATTCTGTACGGTAAGCCATATACTGCACCAACGAAGGGAATGGGAAGTGCAGATTTACACCTCCAAGGAGATCAAGATGTTTATAGTTATATAATTTCTTTAAGCAGATTACTCACAGCCTTACGTGCCGCGATCATCTGGAATCGCCCTTTGCCGTTGGAGAATCAACCAGGAGACCAAGCGTATGTTCGAAATTGGCAAACGGAGCCTTTAAAGGAACAGTGGCATGGACTTTATTTGGTACTGTTGATAACATTTACCGCTGTGAAAGTAGCAGGAATTGATAATTGGATTCATTATACCAGAGTGAAGAAGGTACCATCACAATGGGGGGTAAAAATGATCACTCCTACAAAACTGAGATTTACATCTTGGTAATACTATGCTGGGTAGGATTAAGTAATGGTTTCGCTCAAATAATACATACATATGCTACTGTACATATAGAAGAACGAATGGATGTAAATTTGACTTGTGATTTTGTTGGAGATATGAGAAGTTCAATCCAAGACATTAGTTGCTATTGGCAGAAGAATGAGTCCAAATTGTCAACTGGGTTTACAATCCGATGGGATAGTGATACACGAAGGGGTACTATGATTTTATCATTGCGAAATGTAAGTAAGACAGATGTAGGAAACTACACCTGTATTGTTTGGATTAAAGAGAGTTTTGATTATGGAAAAAGGGCATTAGAGGTTACTGCAAAATCAGAACCTATGCAGAAAAGAAACAGAGCCAGGAGAGAGTTAAAAGATTTGGAAAAAGACGAAATGCAACCAATACAAATAATCCAGGCGCCACAACAGGAAACACAAGAAAATCTAATGCAAAAGAAAGTTAGCTGAAAAACACCCAGTCTAGAACTGTACAAAAGTATACACTTGTGACACCCCGAAAGTGAAGTTACCTTTCCACCTGTGGTCCTTGCATTAAGGACAGGTTGTGCCTGTAGAGGAATTAAATACTCCATGAGTGAACCTGTAATACAATTCGGAGTGGGAATAGATTGTAGAACTACGATCAGGAGCACAGGAAATTTAGTTTGGGTTACAAGTGATGGACAATGGACGACTCACCTCCCCTTGGATGGGTTGGTGACTGAAATAACTTTAGGGTTACCAACTCTCTGCCCAATTTGGAAGAAAGCGCCATTTAAGGGTAGATTAGAAAATTTATGGATAATGAAGAGAGAAATAAAGGATGATGATGATTGGCAAGAACCATCATCCGGTGTGAAGTTAGGTTGGGCTTTAGAATCATTGTTTGCTCCAATTAGTGCTTATCGGAATAGAGAAATGTTGTACCGGTTGTTAGGACAAACGGAAAGGCTAGCAAGAGTGACTAAAGAAGGATTTAAGGAAATAAACTTACAATTACAGGCAACCACAAAAATGACCCTGCAAAATAGAATGGCATTAGATATGCTGTTGCTAAAAGAACATGGAGTATGTGGTTATTTACGAGATAAGATTGATCATTGTTGTGTACATATTCCGAATGTTACAGCCGCGGTAGAACGTGATTTGTCTCAGCTAACGCAAATTGAACATGCAACTGAGGAAGAAAGAGAAGAAAGTGCCCATAATTGGGTTGCTGCTTTAGCAAAGTCATTTGGATTGAACATCTCTGGTTGGGTAGCATCTTTAATTCAATGGTGTATAATAATTATAATTATTATGTTAGCTATTATGGGAGTGTTGCGTTTGATTCAAAATATTGTTAATAAGGAACGGCAACACTTGGGGAAAATTTTAAAAGCTGTTACCAGGAAGAATCATGAACTTCCCCCGAGATATGAAGACATTGGAAATAATTCATTGCAGCTACAATCACCAGTTTGAGACGGTCCAAAGAATATGGAAATCTGCGGAACTGATGATGAAAATCCTTGCAGTCTGGAAGACTTGAAGTATTTTCAAAGGGGGGAATTGTTACATTATATTGATTAGAATAGGTTATACTTGGTAGACAAGATGGAGGTATAATTGCAGGTGTTGGGTACAGTACAATCTGATGAAGTGGGTACAGCACAATCTGATGAACTAGGTAAATGATAAGCAAATCTTGGCAACAGTAACTGAAGAAACTATAAATGGGAAACAATCATGTAGCTTAGCAATTCTGTTGATTATGTTACGTAACCGAACACTATAAATATTAACCAAGTTAAACGGGGATTTGGGATTCTCAGCTTTGGACATGAGTCCCTGAGACCCCGGGCCCCGAATAAAGCACCGCATATAACTGCTTTCGTAGTTATGTGTTTCTTTACGGGCAACAGTTTTCTGGCGACCCAGATGGGACTTCGGGAGTAGTGTTGACGGTTCGCTTTCCGATTTTGCTCCGTGCCGGCACCGAGGAATTCTCGGGGAGCCATCGGCTGCGCCCGCTCTGCGCTGCTCCTGACGTCCCAAAGTGGTAAGCCCGAAGGTGCTTTATTGTAATATTTGGTCGGGTGCCTGCCTAATAAGACGTGACGGCGATTCACGCAAGGTTGGGCTAACGAGCTCGAGGTCTGGTCTGTGGAAGCCTAGGCGCTGGCCGTCAGACGGAGCGAAAGCCCCGCAGGTCCAGCACTCACGGACATACGTGGCTGTCTCGTGAGTTTGGTTTGGTCTTTTGTTTCCCATCAGAGGCTATCTTTCCGTTTTCTACCCCGTAGATTTAGTGTGTGTGTGTGGAGTGAGTGTGTAAGACCATGGTAATACCGGATAATTCTCCGTTAGGATGTTTATTAAAGCATTGGAAAAGTGCGGGATATTTTCAGAGTATGAGTAAAAGTCGATTTATAGATTATTGTACGAATTGGTGGCCACAATATGAGTATGATGGACCCCGGTGGCCTGAACACGGAAGTTTAGATCCGGGTGTTATAGGTCCATTAATGAGATATTGTTAAGAACTTGAAAAATGGGATGAAGTACCATATGTTGATCTATTTTATGATATACGTAATCATCCAGATATGCAGAGAGAATGTGGAATGTTGTTGGTACATCCCGAAAAAAAGATAAAACAAAATGTGAAGGATGTGTAGGTAATAAGAAGTGTATGACTTGTTTGGCAATACAAAATTCAATAAGAGAGCCAGAGGAGGTATCACTTTTAGCATCACCGACGGCCCCTGTGATGTCCGATATAGATGCAGGGGACGATAGTGATACTGATAGTATTAAGGCGGTAAAACCGTCAGAATCAATTAATACTGGAGCGATCCAGATTAAGTTAACACCGAAGGGTTCGCCAGGGCATTCATCATGCCCAAGACAAGCGCAACGAACCCCAATTGCACAGAGAACAAGACAAGGGAGGAAGGAACAAGAGCAAAACAGTAAAGTATTATTAGCCCCTTTACGAGAGGCAATTTCGGGGACTGATAAAGTATATGGGAAAGTTCCTTTTTCCCCAGGAGATTTAGTAATTTGGAAGCAATCAGCTGGAAAGTGTACAATAATAGGGAAAAAAAAAAAAAAAAAACACAAAGAGAAATCAGGCAGGATTATTAGCAATGTTACAACGAGTAAATCAAGGAATAAGAGGCAGAAGTAGAGGACGAGGTCGAGGAGGATACAGGGTAGGAGGCATGCGGGGAATACCTCAAAATCAGCTAGGGATAAATCAGTGTGCGTTTTGCAGACAACAGGGACATTGGAAAAATGAGTGCCCAGTGAAAATGAATTTGGCCCAGCAGACTTCAGTAGGAGGAACACCAATGGCAGAAACAATGATGTTAGGACATTTGGGGCAACATAGTAGCTGACTAAGTGATGGATTAAAAGTGACAACAGAAATTGATGGGGAAGAGAAACAATTATTGGTAGATACTGGGGCAACTTATTCTGTTTTAAATACTTGTTTAGGAAAGATAGGAGATACGATGATAACTGTGGTAGGAGCTACAGGAAAAACAGAGCAACGGCCCTTTCTGCGGCCATTGCATCTAAATTTTAGGGGTAAAGAATTAGATCATGAATTTCTCTATGTACCGGATTGTCCTACATCTTTGTTAGGACGAGATTTATTGTCAAGATTTAATGCTAAAATAATATTTGAAAATGGAAAAGCTAAGTTGCAGATACCTGAGGAAGAAATAGCTAGAATATTTATAGTAAAAGAAATAGCTAATACAACAATACCAATAGAGGTAGAAAACGCTGTAGTACCATGGGTATGGGAGACACAAGTACCGGGATTAGCGAAAGCAGCAAAACCTGTCATAGTAGAATTGAAAGAAGGTGTCCAACCGGTAAGAGTTAGACAATATCCTATACAGTTAGAAGCTAGGAAAGGGGTAGCACCATTAATTGCAAAATTTTTGATGCACAGTGTGTTAGAAGAATGTGAATCTGAATATAATACACCAATATTTCCTATAAGAAAACCTAACGGAGATTATAGGTTAGTTCAAGATTTAAGAGCTGTAAACGAAATAGTTAAAGATATACATCCAGTAGTAGCAAATCCTTATACATTGTTAACATCTGTGGCAGAACAATTTAGATACTTTTCTGTAATTGATTTAAAAGATGCTTTCTTCTGCATCCCATTGGCATTACAAAGTAGGAAATTATTTGCGTTTGAATGGGAAAATCCGGATACAGGACGAAAACGACAGCTGACCTGGACCAGGTTACCACAAGGCTTCAAAAACAGTCCTACAATATTTGGGAATCAGCTGGCACGAGAACTGGAGGATTGGAAGGAGCAAGGATATTTTCAATTACCATCAAAAGCATACTTATTGTTGCAATATGTGGATGACATTTTCGTGGCGACAGAAAGGTATGAAAACTGCATTACTGTTACAGTTGCGTGATTAAATTTACTGGGACAGAGCGGTTATCGAGTTTCTAAGGAAAAAGCCCAAATTGCCCGGGAAAAAGTGATATATCTGGGATGTGAAATTTCCCAAGGACAAAGACGGTTGGGGGTGAATAGAATACAAGCGATTTGTGCCATCCCTGAACCTAGAAATTTGCACGAGTTACGAACTTTTCTAGGAATGACAGGGTGGTGCAGACTCTGGATTTTGAATTATGGACTGTTAGCCAAACCACTGTATGCAGCTTTAAAAGAGCCACAATTAGTTTGGAGTTTAGAGTGTAAAAGGGCTTTTCAAGACTTAAAACAGGCTCTGCAAGAAGCCCCAGCATTAGGATTGCCTGATTTGACAAAAACATTTCAACTCTTTGTACATGAGCGGCAACGACTAGCGCTTGGAGTTTTAACTCAACGAATTGGATCATGGAAGAGACCGGTGGGCTATTTTTCCAAGCAGTTGGATATGGTAAGTGCCGGATGGCCTTCTTGCCTCCGAGCAGTGGCTGCTACTGTAATGTTAGTCCAAGAAGCTAGAAAATTGACATTGGGAACAAAAATGGAAGTATTTGTGCCCCACATGGTGATTGCAGTTTTGGAACAAAAGGGGGGTCATTGGTTGTCATCCAGTAGAATGTTGAAATATCAAGCAATATTGAGAGAACAGGATGATATATTTTTAAAGATAACAACATGTTTGAATCCCGCTGAATTTTTAGGTAGCAAAATAGAGGAAGGCGAGCTGGAACATGATTGTATTGAGGTGATCGAACAAACTTACGCCAGTAGGGTAGATCTGAAAGATATTCCCCTTGTAAATCCTGACTGGACATTATTTACAGACGGTAGCAGCTTTGTTGAGAATGGAACACGATATTCTGGATATGCTGTGGTTACTAAGCTTGAAGTAATTGAAGCAAAGGCATTAATGCCAGGAACGTCAGCGCAAAAGGCAGAACTGGTCGCTCTAATTCGGGCTTTAATACCGAGTACGGATAAGAGGGTGAATATTTGGGCAGATTCTAAATACGCTTTTGGAATAATACATATACATGGAGCTTTATGGAAGGAAAGAGGATTGTTGACGGCTCAAGGTAGTATTATTAAATATCGAACCGAGATCTTACAGTTATTAGAGGCTGTGGTACTACCTCAGCAAGTGGCTGTAATGCATTGTCGAGGACATCAGAGGGATGACAGCGATGTGGCACAAGGAAACATGAAGGCAGACCAGGCAGCCAAAATTGCTGCACGGCAAGTATGGACTGAATTAGCTCTAATACCTACTAAGGTAAGCCCGATTACTGCTCATCTCTCTGTAAATCCCTTTTATACCCAAGAAGATGAAAAATTAGCCGATTTGGTAAAGGCACAGAAGAATTCACATGGATGGTATGTAACAGGTAATGGACAAGTAGTAGTGCCTGCTACAATTATGAAACGAATAATACAAACTGAACATAATAAATGCCATTGGGGAGCAGAAGCATTGGTGCAGTTTTTAAAGCGGAGCATTATATCTGCACAAATGTTAACAATAGCAAAAGGGGTGAATGCGAAGTGTCCAGTATGTTTAAAGAATAATCCGGTAATACGAAAACAAATTCAAATGGGAACTTTGAAAGTGGGAATAGAACCAGGTGACTATTGGCAAGTGGATTTTGCAGAATTACCTAAATCAAAAGGGTTTAAGTATTTATTGGTATACGTATGTACCTTTTCAGGGTGGCTAGAAGCATTTCCCTGTAGAACGAATCAAGCTAGAGAAGTAGTAAAAACTTTGTTAAAAGAGATCATACCTAGATTTGGGGTACCTTTAGGAATTTCTTCAGATCGAGGCCCACACTTTATAGCTAAAATAGTACAGGAAATTAGTGAAATGCTTGGAATTAGCTGGGATTTACATACACCGTGGAGGCCACAATCTAGTGGAAAGGTAGAAAGGAAGAATCAAACATTAAAAGGACAAATTAAAAAGATATGCCAGGAAGCTCAAATCCAATGGCCACAGGCATTGCCCCTTGCTTTATTGAGAATTCGTATAAAACCTAGAGAAGGGTTGTCTGTAAGTCCCTATGAAATTCTGTACGGTAAGCCATATACTGCACCAACGAAGGGAATGGGAAGTGCAGATTTACACCTCCAAGGAGATCAAGATGTTTATAGTTATATAATTTCTTTAAGCAGATTACTCACAGCCTTACGTGCCGCGATCATCTGGAATCGCCCTTTGCCGTTGGAGAATCAACCAGGAGACCAAGCGTATGTTCGAAATTGGCAAACGGAGCCTTTAAAGGAACAGTGGCATGGACTTTATTTGGTGCTATTGATAACATTTACCGCTGTGAAAGTAGCAGGAATTGATAATTGGATTCATTATACCAGAGTGAAGAAGGTACCATCACAATGGGGGGTAAAAATGATCACTCCTACAAAACTGAGATTTACATCTTGGTAATACTATGCTGGGTAGGATTAAGTAATGGTTTCGCTCAAATAATACATACATATGCTACTGTACATATAGAAGAACGAATGGATGTAAATTTGACTTGTGATTTTGTTGGAGATATGAGAAGTTCAATCCAAGACATTAGTTGCTATTGGCAGAAGAATGAGTCCAAATTGTCAAGTGGGTTTACAATCCGATGGGATAGTGATACACGAAGGGGTACTATGATTTTATCATTGCGAAATGTAAGTAAGACAGATGTAGGAAACTACACCTGTATTGTTTGGATTAAAGAGAGTTTTGATTATGGAAAAAGGGCATTAGAGGTTACTGCAAAATCAGAACCTATGCAGAAAAGAAACAGAGCCAGGAGAGAGTTAAAAGATTTGGAAAAAGACGAAATGCAACCAATACAAATAATCCAGGCGCCACAACAGGAAACACAAGAAAATCCAATGCAAAAGAAAGTTAGCTGAAAAACACCCAGTCTAGAACTGTACAAAAGTATACACTTGTGACACCCCGAAAGTGAAGTTACCTTTCCACCTGTGGTCCTTGCATTAAGGACAGGTTGTGCCTGTAGAGGAATTAAATACTCCATGAGTGAACCTGTAATACAATTCGGAGTGGGAATAGATTGTAGAACTACGATCAGGAGCACAGGAAATTTAGTTTGGGTTACCAGTGATGGACAATGGACGACTCACCTCCCCTTGGATGGGTTGGTGACTGAAATAACTTTAGGGTTACCAACTCTCTGCCCAATTTGGAAGAAAGCGCCGTTTAAGGGTAGATTAGAAAATTTATGGATAATGAAGAGAGAAATAAAGGATGATGATGATTGGCAAGAACCATCATCCGGTGTGAAGTTAGGTTGGGCTTTAGAATCATTGTTTGCTCCAATTAGTACTTATCGGAATAGAGAAATGTTGTACCGGTTGTTAGGACAAACGGAAAGGCTAGCAAGAGTGACTAAAGAAGGATTTAAGGAAATAAACTTACAATTACAGGCAACCACAAAAATGACCCTGCAAAATAGAATGGCATTAGATATGCTGTTGCTAAAAGAACATGGAGTATGTGGTTATTTACGAGATAAGATTGATCATTGTTGTGTACATATTCCGAATGTTACAGCCGCGGTAGAACGTGATTTGTCTCAGCTAACGCAAATTGAACGTGCAACTGAGGAAGAAAGAGAAGAAAGTGCCCATAATTGGGTGGCTGCTTTAGCAAAGTCATTTGGATTGAACATCTCTGGTTGGGTAGCATCTTTAATTCAATGGTGTATAATAATTATAATTATTATGTTAGCTATTATGGGAGTGTTGCGTTTGATTCAAAATATTGTTAATAAGGAACGGCAACACTTGGGGAAAATTTTAAAAGCTGTTACCAGGAAGAATCATGAACTTCCCCCGAGATATGAAGACATTGGAAATAATTCATTGCAGCTACAATCACCAGTTTGAGACGGTCCAAAGAATATGGAAATCTGCGGAACTGATGATGAAAATCCTTGCAGTCTGGAAGACTTGAAGTATTTTCAAAGGGGGGAATTGTTACATTATATTGATTAGAATAGGTTATACTTGGTAGACAAGATGAAGGTATAATTGCAGGTGTTGGGTACAGTACAATCTGATGAAGTGGGTACAGTACAATCTGATGAACTGGGTACAGCACAATCTGATGAACTAGGTAAATGATAAGCAAATCTTGGCAACAGTAACTGAAGAAACTATAAATGGGAAACAATCATGTAGCTTAGCAATTCTGTTGATTATGTTACGTAACCGAACACTATAAATATTAACCAAGTTAAACGGGGATTTGGGATTCTCAGCTTTGGACATGAGTCCCTGAGACCCCGGGCCCCGAATAAAGCACCGCATATAACTGCTTTCGTAGTTATGTGTTTCTTTACGGGCAACAGTTTTCTGGCGACCCAGATGGGACTTCGGGAGTAGTGTTGACGGTTCGCTTTCCGATTTTGCTCCGTGCCGGCACCGAGGAATTCTCGGGGAGCCATCGGCTGCGCCCGCTCTGCGCTGCTCCTGACGTCCCAAAGTGGTAAGCCCGAAGGTGCTTTATTGTAATATTTGGTCGGGTGCCTGCCTAATAAGACGTGACGGCGATTCACGCAAGGTTGGGCTAACGAGCTCGAGGTCTGGTCTGTGGAAGCCTAGGCGCTGGCCGTCAGACGGAGCGAAAGCCCCGCAGGTCCAGCACTCACGGACATACGTGGCTGTCTCGTGAGTTTGGTTTGGTCTTTTGTTTCCCATCAGAGGCTATCTTTCCGTTTTCTACCCCGTAGATTTAGTGTGTGTGTGTGGAGTGAGTGTGTAAGACCATGGTAATACCGGATAATTCTCCGTTAGGATGTTTATTAAAGCATTGGAAAAGTGCGGGATATTTTCAGAGTATGAGTAAAAGTCGATTTATAGATTATTGTACGAATTGGTGGCCACAATATGAGTATGATGGACCCCGGTGGCCTGAACACGGAAGTTTAGATCCGGGTGTTATAGGTCCATTAATGAGATATTGTTAAGAACTTGAAAAATGGGATGAAGTACCATATGTTGATCTATTTTATGATATACGTAATCATCCAGATATGCAGAGAGAATGTGGAATGTTGTTGGTACATCCCGAAAAAAAGATAAAACAAAATGTGAAGGATGTGTAGGTAATAAGAAGCGTATGACTTGTTTGGCAATACAAAATTCAATAAGAGAGCCAGAGGAGGTATCACTTTTAGCATCACCGACGGCCCCTGTGATGTCCGATATAGATGCAGGGGACGATAGTGATACTGATAGTATTAAGGCGGTAAAACCGTCAGAATCAATTAATACTGGAGCGATCCAGATTAAGTTAACACCGAAGGGTTTGCCAGGGCATTCATCATGCCCAAGACAAGCGCAACGAACCCCAATTGCACAGAGAACAAGACAAGGGAGGAAGGAACAAGAGCAAAACAGTAAAGTATTATTAGCCCCTTTACGAGAGGCAATTTCGGGGACTGATAAAGTATATGGGAAAGTTCCTTTTTCCCCAGGAGATTTAGTAATTTGGAAGCAATCAGCTGGAAAGTGTACAATAATAGGGAAAAAAAACAAAAAAACAAAAAACCACAAAGAGAAATCAGGCAGGATTATTAGCAATGTTACAACGAGTAAATCAAGGAATAAGAGGCAGAAGTAGAGGACGAGGTCGAGGAGGATACAGGGTAGGAGGCATGCGGGGAATACCTCAAAATCAGCTAGGGATAAATCAGTGTGCGTTTTGCAGACAACAGGGACATTGGAAAAATGAGTGCCCAGTGAAAATGAATTTGGCCCAGCAGACTTCAGTAGGAGGAACACCAATGGCAGAAACAATGATGTTAGGACATTTGGGGCAACATAGTAGCTGACTAAGTGATGGATTAAAAGTGACAACAGAAATTGATGGGGAAGAGAAACAATTATTGGTAGATACTGGGGCAACTTATTCTGTTTTAAATACTTGTTTAGGAAAGATAGGAGATACGATGATAACTGTGGTAGGAGCTACAGGAAAAACAGAGCAACGGCCCTTTCTGCGGCCATTGCATCTAAATTTTAGGGGTAAAGAATTAGATCATGAATTTCTCTATGTACCGGATTGTCCTACATCTTTGTTAGGACGAGATTTATTGTCAAGATTTAATGCTAAAATAATATTTGAAAATGGAAAAGCTAAGTTGCAGATACCTGAGGAAGAAATAGCTAGAATATTTATAGTAAAAGAAATAGCTAATACAACAATACCAATAGAGGTAGAAAACGCTGTAGTACCATGGGTATGGGAGACACAAGTACCGGGATTAGCGAAAGCAGCAAAACCTGTCATAGTAGAATTGAAAGAAGGTGTCCAACCGGTAAGAGTTAGACAATATCCTATACAGTTAGAAGCTAGGAAAGGGGTAGCACCATTAATTGCAAAATTTTTGATGCACAGTGTGTTAGAAGAATGTGAATCTGAATATAATACACCAATATTTCCTATAAGAAAACCTAACGGAGATTATAGGTTAGTTCAAGATTTAAGAGCTGTAAACGAAATAGTTAAAGATATACATCCAGTAGTAGCAAATCCTTATACATTGTTAACATCTGTGGCAGAACAATTTAGATACTTTTCTGTAATTGATTTAAAAGATGCTTTCTTCTGCATCCCATTGGCATTACAAAGTAGGAAATTATTTGCGTTTGAATGGGAAAATCCGGATACAGGACGAAAACGACAGCTGACCTGGACCAGGTTACCACAAGGCTTCAAAAACAGTCCTACAATATTTGGGAATCAGCTGGCACGAGAACTGGAGGATTGGAAGGAGCAAGGATATTTTCAATTACCATCAAAAGCATACTTATTGTTGCAATATGTGGATGACATTTTCGTGGCGACAGAAAGGTATGAAAACTGCATTACTGTTACAGTTGCGTGATTAAATTTACTGGGACAGAGCGGTTATCGAGTTTCTAAGGAAAAAGCCCAAATTGCCCAGGAAAAAGTGATATATCTGGGATGTGAAATTTCCCAAGGACAAAGACGGTTGGGGGTGAATAGAATACAAGCAATTTGTGCCATCCCTGAACCTAGAAATTTGCACGAGTTACGAACTTTTCTAGGAATGACAGGGTGGTGCAGACTCTGGATTTTGAATTATGGACTGTTAGCCAAACCACTGTATGCAGCTTTAAAAGAGCCACAATTAGTTTGGAGTTTAGAGTGTAAAAGGGCTTTTCAAGACTTAAAACAGGCTCTGCAAGAAGCCCCAGCATTAGGATTGCCTGATTTGACAAAAACATTTCAACTCTTTGTACATGAGCGGCAACGACTAGCGCTTGGAGTTTTAACTCAACGAATTGGATCATGGAAGAGACCGGTGGGCTATTTTTCCAAGCAGTTGGATATGGTAAGTGCCGGATGGCCTTCTTGCCTCCGAGCAGTGGCTGCTACTGTAATGTTAGTCCAAGAAGCTAGAAAATTGACATTGGGAACAAAAATGGAAGTATTTGTGCCCCACATGGTGATTGCAGTTTTGGAACAAAAGGGGGGTCATTGGTTGTCATCCAGTAGAATGTTGAAATATCAAGCAATATTGAGAGAACAGGATGATATATTTTTAAAGATAACAACATGTTTGAATCCCGCTGAATTTTTAGGTAGCAAAATAGAGGAAGGCGAGCTGGAACATGATTGTATTGAGGTGATCGAACAAACTTACGCCAGTAGGGTAGATCTGAAAGATATTCCCCTTGTAAATCCTGATTGGACATTATTTACAGACGGTAGCAGCTTTGTTGAGAATGGAACGCGATATTCTGGATATGCTGTGGTTACTAAGCTTGAAGTAATTGAAGCAAAGGCATTAATGCCAGGAACGTCAGCGCAAAAGGCAGAACTGGTCGCTCTAATTCGGGCTTTAATACCGAGTACGGATAAGAGGGTGAATATTTGGGCAGATTCTAAATACGCTTTTGGAATAATACATATACATGGAGCTTTATGGAAGGAAAGAGGATTGTTGACGGCTCAAGGTAGTATTACTAAATATCGAACCGAGATCTTACAGTTATTAGAGGCTGTGGTACTACCTCAGCAAGTGGCTGTAATGCATTGTCGAGGACATCAGAGGGATGACAGCGATGTGGCACAAGGAAACATGAAGGCAGACCAGGCAGCCAAAATTGCTGCACGGCAAGTATGGACTGAATTAGCTCTAATACCTACTAAGGTAAGCCCGATTACTGCTCATCTCTCTGTAAATCCCTTTTATACCCAAGAAGATGAAAAATTAGCCGATTTGGTAAAGGCACAGAAGAATTCACATGGATGGTATGTAACAGGTAATGGACAAGTAGTAGTGCCTGCTACAATTATGAAACGAATAATACAAACTGAACATAATAAATGCCATTGGGGAGCAGAAGCATTGGTGCAGTTTTTAAAGCGGAGCATTATATCTGCACAAATGTTAACAATAGCAAAAGGGGTGAATGCGAAGTGTCCAGTATGTTTAAAGAATAATCCGGTAATACGAAAACAAATTCCAATGGGAACTTTGAAAGTGGGAATAGAACCAGGTGACTATTGGCAAGTGGATTTTGCAGAATTACCTAAATCAAAAGGGTTTAAGTATTTATTGGTATACGTATGTACCTTTTCAGGGTGGCTAGAAGCATTTCCCTGTAGAACGAATCAAGCTAGAGAAGTAGTAAAAACTTTGTTAAAAGAGATCATACCTAGATTTGGGGTACCTTTAGGAATTTCTTCAGATCGAGGCCCACACTTTATAGCTAAAATAGTACAGGAAATTAGTGAAATGCTTGGAATTAGCTGGGATTTACATACACCGTGGAGGCCACAATCTAGTGGAAAGGTAGAAAGGAAGAATCAAACATTAAAAGGACAAATTAAAAAGATATGCCAGGAAGCTCAAATCCAATGGCCACAGGCATTGCCCCTTGCTTTATTGAGAATTCGTATAAAACCTAGAGAAGGGTTGTCTGTAAGTCCCTATGAAATTCTGTACGGTAAGCCATATACTGCACCAACGAAGGGAATGGGAAGTGCAGATTTACACCTCCAAGGAGATCAAGATGTTTATAGTTATATAATTTCTTTAAGCAGATTACTCACAGCCTTACGTGCCGCGATCATCTGGAATCGCCCTTTGCCGTTGGAGAATCAACCAGGAGACCAAGCGTATGTTCGAAACTGGCAAACGGAGCCTTTAAAGGAACAGTGGCATGGACTTTATTTGGTGCTATTGATAACATTTACCGCTGTGAAAGTAGCAGGAATTGATAATTGGATTCATTATACCAGAGTGAAGAAGGTACCATCACAATGGGGGGTAAAAATGATCACTCCTACAAAACTGAGATTTACATCTTGGTAATACTATGCTGGGTAGGATTAAGTAATGGTTTCGCTCAAATAATACATACATATGCTACTGTACATATAGAAGAACGAATGGATGTAAATTTGACTTGTGATTTTGTTGGAGATATGAGAAGTTCAATCCAAGACATTAGTTGCTATTGGCAGAAGAATGAGTCCAAATTGTCAAGTGGGTTTACAATCCGATGGGATAGTGATACACGAAGGGGTACTATGATTTTATCATTGCGAAATGTAAGTAAGACAGATGTAGGAAACTACACCTGTATTGTTTGGATTAAAGAGAGTTTTGATTATGGAAAAAGGGCATTAGAGGTTACTGCAAAATCAGAACCTATGCAGAAAAGAAACAGAGCCAGGAGAGAGTTAAAAGATTTGGAAAAAGACGAAATGCAACCAATACAAATAATCCAGGCGCCACAACAGGAAACACAAGAAAATCCAATGCAAAAGAAAGTTAGCTGAAAAACACCCAGTCTAGAACTGTACAAAAATATACACTTGTGACACCCCGAAAGTGAAGTTACCTTTCCACCTGTGGTCCTTGCATTAAGGACAGGTTGTGCCTGTAGAGGAATTAAATACTCCATGAGTGAACCTGTAATACAATTCGGAGTGAGAATAGATTGTAGAACTACGATCAGGAGCACAGGAAATTTAGTTTGGGTTACAAGTGATGGACAATGGACGACTCACCTCCCCTTGGATGGGTTGGTGACTGAAATAACTTTAGGGTTACCAACTCTCTGCCCAATTTGGAAGAAAGCGCCATTTAAGGGTAGATTAGAAAATTTATGGATAATGAAGAGAGAAATAAAGGATGATGATGATTGGCAAGAACCATCATCCGGTGTGAAGTTAGGTTGGGCTTTAGAATCATTGTTTGCTCCAATTAGTACTTATCGGAATAGAGAAATGTTGTACCGGTTGTTAGGACAAACGGAAAGGCTAGCAAGAGTGACTAAAGAAGGATTTAAGGAAATAAACTTACAATTACAGGCAACCACAAAAATGACCCTGCAAAATAGAATGGCATTAGATATGCTGTTGCTAAAAGAACATGGAGTATGTGGTTATTTACGAGATAAGATTGATCATTGTTGTGTACATATTCCGAATGTTACAGCCGCGGTAGAACGTGATTTGTCTCAGCTAACGCAAATTGAACGTGCAACTGAGGAAGAAAGAGAAGAAAGTACCCATAATTGGGTGGCTGCTTTAGCAAAGTCATTTGGATTGAACATCTCTGGTTGGGTAGCATCTTTAATTCAATGGTGTATAATAATTATAATTATTATGTTAGCTATTATGGGAGTGTTGCGTTTGATTCAAAATATTGTTAATAAGGAACGGCAACACTTGGGGAAAATTTTAAAAGCTGTTACCAGGAAGAATCATGAACTTCCCCCGAGATATGAAGACATTGGAAATAATTCATTGCAGCTACAATCATCAGTTTGAGACGGTCCAAAGAATATGGAAATCTGCGGAACTGATGATGAAAATCCTTGCAGTCTGGAAGACTTGAAGTATTTTCAAAGGGGGGAATTGTTACATTATATTGATTAGAATAGGTTATACTTGGTAGACAAGATGAAGGTATAATTGCAGGTGTTGGGTACAGTACAATCTGATGAAGTGGGTACAGTACAATCTGATGAACTGGGTACAGCACAATCTGATGAACTAGGTAAATGATAAGCAAATCTTGGCAACAGTAACTGAAGAAACTATAAATGGGAAACAATCATGTAGCTTAGCAATTCTGTTGATTATGTTACGTAACCGAACACTATAAATATTAACCAAGTTAAACGGGGATTTGGGATTCTCAGCTTTGGACATGAGTCCCTGAGACCCCGGGCCCCGAATAAAGCACCGCATATAACTGCTTTCGTAGTTATGTGTTTCTTTACGGGCAACAGTTTTCTGGCGACCCAGATGGGACTTCGGGAGTAGTGTTGACGGTTCGCTTTCCGATTTTGCTCCGTGCCGGCACCGAGGAATTCTCGGGGAGCCATCGGCTGCGCCCGCTCTGCGCTGCTCCTGACGTCCCAAAGTGGTAAGCCCGAAGGTGCTTTATTGTAATATTTGGTCGGGTGCCTGCCTAATAAGACGTGACGGCGATTCACGCAAGGTTGGGCTAACGAGCTCGAGGTCTGGTCTGTGGAAGCCTAGGCGCTGGCCGTCAGACGGAGCGAAAGCCCCGCAGGTCCAGCACTCACGGACATACGTGGCTGTCTCGTGAGTTTGGTTTGGTCTTTTGTTTCCCATCAGAGGCTATCTTTCCGTTTTCTACCCCGTAGATTTAGTGTGTGTGTGTGGAGTGAGTGTGTAAGACCATGGTAATACCGGATAATTCTCCGTTAGGATGTTTATTAAAGCATTGGAAAAGTGCGGGATATTTTCAGAGTATGAGTAAAAGTCGATTTATAGATTATTGTACGAATTGGTGGCCACAATATGAGTATGATGGACCCCGGTGGCCTGAACACGGAAGTTTAGATCCGGGTGTTATAGGTCCATTAATGAGATATTGTTAAGAACTTGAAAAATGGGATGAAGTACCATATGTTGATCTATTTTATGATATACGTAATCATCCAGATATGCAGAGAGAATGTGGAATGTTGTTGGTACATCCCGAAAAAAAGATAAAACAAAATGTGGAGGATGTGTAGGTAATAAGAAGTGTATGACTTGTTTGGCAATACAAAATTCAATAAGAGAGCCAGAGGAGGTATCACTTTTAGCATCACCGACGGCCCCTGTGATGTCCGATATAGATGCAGGGGACGATAGTGATACTGATAGTATTAAGGCGGTAAAACCGTCAGAATCAATTAATACTGGAGCGATCCAGATTAAGTTAACACCGAAGGGTTCGCCAGGGCATTCATCATGCCCAAGACAAGCGCAACGAACCCCAATTGCACAGAGAACAAGACAAGGGAGGAAGGAACAAGAGCAAAACAGTAAAGTATTATTAGCCCCTTTACGAGAGGCAATTTCGGGGACTGATAAAGTATATGGGAAAGTTCCTTTTTCCCCAGGAGATTTAGTAATTTGGAAGCAATCAGCTGGAAAGTGTACAATAATAGGGAAAAAAAAAAAAACCACAAAGAGAAATCAGGCAGGATTATTAGCAATGTTACAACGAGTAAATCAAGGAATAAGAGGCAGAAGTAGAGGACGAGGTCGAGGAGGATACAGGGTAGGAGGCATGCGGGGAATACCTCAAAATCAGCTAGGGATAAATCAGTGTGCGTTTTGCAGACAACAGGGACATTGGAAAAATGAGTGCCCAGTGAAAATGAATTTGGCCCAGCAGACTTCAGTAGGAGGAACACCAATGGCAGAAACAATGATGTTAGGACATTTGGGGCAACATAGTAGCTGACTAAGTGATGGATTAAAAGTGACAACAGAAATTGATGGGGAAGAGAAACAATTATTGGTAGATACTGGGGCAACTTATTCTGTTTTAAATACTTGTTTAGGAAAGATAGGAGATACGATGATAACTGTGGTAGGAGCTACAGGAAAAACAGAGCAACGGCCCTTTCTGCGGCCATTGCATCTAAATTTTAGGGGTAAAGAATTAGATCATGAATTTCTCTATGTACCGGATTGTCCTACATCTTTGTTAGGACGAGATTTATTGTCAAGATTTAATGCTAAAATAATATTTGAAAATGGAAAAGCTAAGTTGCAGATACCTGAGGAAGAAATAGCTAGAATATTTATAGTAAAAGAAATAGCTAATACAACAATACCAATAGAGGTAGAAAACGCTGTAGTACCATGGGTATGGGAGACACAAGTACCGGGATTAGCGAAAGCAGCAAAACCTGTCATAGTAGAATTGAAAGAAGGTGTCCAACCGGTAAGAGTTAGACAATATCCTATACAGTTAGAAGCTAGGAAAGGGGTAGCACCATTAATTGCAAAATTTTTGATGCACAATGTGTTAGAAGAATGTGAATCTGAATATAATACACCAATATTTCCTATAAGAAAACCTAACGGAGATTATAGGTTAGTTCAAGATTTAAGAGCTGTAAACGAAATAGTTAAAGATATACATCCAGTAGTAGCAAATCCTTATACATTGTTAACATCTGTGGCAGAACAATTTAGATACTTTTCTGTAATTGATTTAAAAGATGCTTTCTTCTGCATCCCATTGGCATTACAAAGTAGGAAATTATTTGCGTTTGAATGGGAAAATCCGGATACAGGACGAAAACGACAGCTGACCTGGACCAGGTTACCACAAGGCTTCAAAAACAGTCCTACAATATTTGGGAATCAGCTGGCACGAGAACTGGAGGATTGGAAGGAGCAAGGATATTTTCAATTACCATCAAAAGCATACTTATTGTTGCAATATGTGGATGACATTTTCGTGGCGACAGAAAGGTATGAAAACTGCATTACTGTTACAGTTGCGTGATTAAATTTACTGGGACAGAGCGGTTATCGAGTTTCTAAGGAAAAAGCCCAAATTGCCCGGGAAAAAGTGATATATCTGGGATGTGAAATTTCCCAAGGACAAAGACGGTTGGGGGTGAATAGAATACAAGCGATTTGTGCCATCCCTGAACCTAGAAATTTGCACGAGTTACGAACTTTTCTAGGAATGACAGGGTGGTGCAGACTCTGGATTTTGAATTATGGACTGTTAGCCAAACCACTGTATGCAGCTTTAAAAGAGCCACAATTAGTTTGGAGTTTAGAGTGTAAAAGGGCTTTTCAAGACTTAAAACAGGCTCTGCAAGAAGCCCCAGCATTAGGATTGCCTGATTTGACAAAAACATTTCAACTCTTTGTACATGAGCGGCAACGACTAGCGCTTGGAGTTTTAACTCAACGAATTGGATCATGGAAGAGACCGGTGGGCTATTTTTCCAAGCAGTTGGATATGGTAAGTGCCGGATGGCCTTCTTGCCTCCGAGCAGTGGCTGCTACTGTAATGTTAGTCCAAGAAGCTAGAAAATTGACATTGGGAACAAAAATGGAAGTATTTGTGCCCCACATGGTGATTGCAGTTTTGGAACAAAAGGGGGGTCATTGGTTGTCATCCAGTAGAATGTTGAAATATCAAGCAATATTGAGAGAACAGGATGATATATTTTTAAAGATAACAACATGTTTGAATCCCGCTGAATTTTTAGGTAGCAAAATAGAGGAAGGCGAGCTGGAACATGATTGTATTGAGGTGATCGAACAAACTTACGCCAGTAGGGTAGATCTGAAAGATATTCCCCTTGTAAATCCTGATTGGACATTATTTACAGACGGTAGCAGCTTTGTTGAGAATGGAACGCGATATTCTGGATATGCTGTGGTTACTAAGCTTGAAGTAATTGAAGCAAAGGCATTAATGCCAGGAACGTCAGCGCAAAAGGCAGAACTGGTCGCTCTAATTCGGGCTTTAATACCGAGTACGGATAAGAGGGTGAATATTTGGGCAGATTCTAAATACGCTTTTGGAATAATACATATACATGGAGCTTTATGGAAGGAAAGAGGATTGTTGACGGCTCAAGGTAGTATTACTAAATATCGAACCGAGATCTTACAGTTATTAGAGGCTGTGGTACTACCTCAGCAAGTGGCTGTAATGCATTGTCGAGGACATCAGAGGGATGACAGCGATGTGGCACAAGGAAACATGAAGGCAGACCAGGCAGCCAAAATTGCTGCACGGCAAGTATGGACTGAATTAGCTCTAATACCTACTAAGGTAAGCCCGATTACTGCTCATCTCTCTGTAAATCCCTTTTATACCCAAGAAGATGAAAAATTAGCCGATTTGGTAAAGGCACAGAAGAATTCACATGGATGGTATGTAACAGGTAATGGACAAGTAGTAGTGCCTGCTACAATTATGAAACGAATAATACAAACTGAACATAATAAATGCCATTGGGGAGCAGAAGCATTGGTGCAGTTTTTAAAGCGGAGCATTATATCTGCACAAATGTTAACAATAGCAAAAGGGGTGAATGCGAAGTGTCCAGTATGTTTAAAGAATAATCCGGTAATACGAAAACAAATTCAAATGGGAACTTTGAAAGTGGGAATAGAACCAGGTGACTATTGGCAAGTGGATTTTGCAGAATTACCTAAATCAAAAGGGTTTAAGTATTTATTGGTATACGTATGTACCTTTTCAGGGTGGCTAGAAGCATTTCCCTGTAGAACGAATCAAGCTAGAGAAGTAGTAAAAACTTTGTTAAAAGAGATCATACCTAGATTTGGGGTACCTTTAGGAATTTCTTCAGATCGAGGCCCACACTTTATAGCTAAAATAGTACAGGAAATTAGTGAAATGCTTGGAATTAGCTGGGATTTACATACACCGTGGAGGCCACAATCTAGTGGAAAGGTAGAAAGGAAGAATCAAACATTAAAAGGACAAATTAAAAAGATATGCCAGGAAGCTCAAATCCAATGGCCACAGGCATTGCCCCTTGCTTTATTGAGAATTCGTATAAAACCTAGAGAAGGGTTGTCTGTAAGTCCCTATGAAATTCTGTACGGTAAGCCATATACTGCACCAACGAAGGGAATGGGAAGTGCAGATTTACACCTCCAAGGAGATCAAGATGTTTATAGTTATATAATTTCTTTAAGCAGATTACTCACAGCCTTACGTGCCGCGATCATCTGGAATCGCCCTTTGCCGTTGGAGAATCAACCAGGAGACCAAGCGTATGTTCGAAATTGGCAAACGGAGCCTTTAAAGGAACAGTGGCATGGACTTTATTTGGTGCTATTGATAACATTTACCGCTGTGAAAGTAGCAGGAATTGATAATTGGATTCATTATACCAGAGTGAAGAAGGTACCATCACAATGGGGGGTAAAAATGATCACTCCTACAAAACTGAGATTTACATCTTGGTAATACTATGCTGGGTAGGATTAAGTAATGGTTTCGCTCAAATAATACATACATATGCTACTGTACATATAGAAGAACGAATGGATGTAAATTTGACTTGTGATTTTGTTGGAGATATGAGAAGTTCAATCCAAGACATTAGTTGCTATTGGCAGAAGAATGAGTCCAAATTGTCAAGTGGGTTTACAATCCGATGGGATAGTGATACACGAAGGGGTACTATGATTTTATCATTGCGAAATGTAAGTAAGACAGATGTAGGAAACTACACCTGTATTGTTTGGATTAAAGAGAGTTTTGATTATGGAAAAAGGGCATTAGAGGTTACTGCAAAATCAGAACCTATGCAGAAAAGAAACAGAGCCAGGAGAGAGTTAAAAGATTTGGAAAAAGACGAAATGCAACCAATACAAATAATCCAGGCGCCACAACAGGAAACACAAGAAAATCCAATGCAAAAGAAAGTTAGCTGAAAAACACCCAGTCTAGAACTGTACAAAAGTATACACTTGTGACACCCCGAAAGTGAAGTTACCTTTCCACCTGTGGTCCTTGCATTAAGGACAGGTTGTGCCTGTAGAGGAATTAAATACTCCATGAGTGAACCTGTAATACAATTCGGAGTGAGAATAGATTGTAGAACTACGATCAGGAGCACAGGAAATTTAGTTTGGGTTACAAGTGATGGACAATGGACGACTCACCTCCCCTTGGATGGGTTGGTGACTGAAATAACTTTAGGGTTACCAACTCTCTGCCCAATTTGGAAGAAAGCGCCATTTAAG
The DNA here is from genome assembly GCF_036417845.1 of Apteryx mantelli. Classification (NCBI taxonomy): domain Eukaryota; kingdom Metazoa; phylum Chordata; class Aves; order Apterygiformes; family Apterygidae; genus Apteryx; species Apteryx mantelli. The sequence continues at coordinate 16,475 of NW_027118495.1, read as the reverse complement.
GGTAGATTAGAAAATTTATGGATAATGAAGAGAGAAATAAAGGATGATGATGATTGGCAAGAACCATCATCCGGTGTGAAGTTAGGTTGGGCTTTAGAATCATTGTTTGCTCCAATTAGTACTTATCGGAATAGAGAAATGTTGTACCGGTTGTTAGGACAAACGGAAAGGCTAGCAAGAGTGACTAAAGAAGGATTTAAGGAAATAAACTTACAATTACAGGCAACCACAAAAATGACCCTGCAAAATAGAATGGCATTAGATATGCTGTTGCTAAAAGAACATGGAGTATGTGGTTATTTACGAGATAAGATTGATCATTGTTGTGTACATATTCCGAATGTTACAGCCGCGGTAGAACGTGATTTGTCTCAGCTAACGCAAATTGAACGTGCAACTGAGGAAGAAAGAGAAGAAAGTACCCATAATTGGGTGGCTGCTTTAGCAAAGTCATTTGGATTGAACATCTCTGGTTGGGTAGCATCTTTAATTCAATGGTGTATAATAATTATAATTATTATGTTAGCTATTATGGGAGTGTTGCGTTTGATTCAAAATATTGTTAATAAGGAACGGCAACACTTGGGGAAAATTTTAAAAGCTGTTACCAGGAAGAATCATGAACTTCCCCCGAGATATGAAGACATTGGAAATAATTCATTGCAGCTACAATCACCAGTTTGAGACGGTCCAAAGAATATGGAAATCTGCGGAACCGATGATGAAAATCCTTGCAGTCTGGAAGACTTGAAGTATTTTCAAAGGGGGGAATGGTTACATTATATTGATTAGAATAGGTTATACTTGGTAGACAAGATGAAGGTATAATTGCAGGTGTTGGGTACAGTACAATCTGATGAACTGGGTACAGTACAATCTGATGAACTGGGTACAGCACAATCTGATGAACTAGGTAAATGATAAGCAAATCTTGGCAACAGTAACTGAAGAAACTATAAATGGGAAACAATCATGTAGCTTAGCAATTCTGTTGATTATGTTACGTAACCGAACACTATAAATATTAACCAAGTTAAACGGGGATTTGGGATTCTCAGCTTTGGACATGAGTCCCTGAGACCCCGGGCCCTGAATAAAGCACCGCATATAACTGCTTTCGTAGTTATGTGTTTCTTTACGGGCAACAGTTTTCTGGCGACCCAGATGGGACTTCGGGAGTAGTGTTGACGGTTCGCTTTCCGATTTTGCTCCGTGCCGGCACCGAGGAATTCTCGGGGAGCCATCGGCTGCGCCCGCTCTGCGCTGCTCCTGACGTCCCAAAGTGGTAAGCCCGAAGGTGCTTTATTGTAATATTTGGTCGGGTGCCTGCCTAATAAGACGTGACGGCGATTCACGCAAGGTTGGGCTAACGAGCTCGAGGTCTGGTCTGTGGAAGCCTAGGCGCTGGCCGTCAGACGGAGCGAAAGCCCCGCAGGTCCAGCACTCACGGACATACGTGGCTGTCTCGTGAGTTTGGTTTGGTCTTTTGTTTCCCATCAGAGGCTATCTTTCCGTTTTCTACCCCGTAGATTTAGTGTGTGTGTGTGGAGTGAGTGTGTAAGACCATGGTAATACCGGATAATTCTCCGTTAGGATGTTTATTAAAGCATTGGAAAAGTGCGGGATATTTTCAGAGTATGAGTAAAAGTCGATTTATAGATTATTGTACGAATTGGTGGCCACAATATGAGTATGATGGACCCCGGTGGCCTGAACACGGAAGTTTAGATCCGGGTGTTATAGGTCCATTAATGAGATATTGTTAAGAACTTGAAAAATGGGATGAAGTACCATATGTTGATCTATTTTATGATATACGTAATCATCCAGATATGCAGAGAGAATGTGGAATGTTGTTGGTACATCCCGAAAAAAAGATAAAACAAAATGTGAAGGATGTGTAGGTAATAAGAAGTGTATGACTTGTTTGGCAATACAAAATTCAATAAGAGAGCCAGAGGAGGTATCACTTTTAGCATCACCGACGGCCCCTGTGATGTCCGATATAGATGCAGGGGACGATAGTGATACTGATAGTATTAAGGCGGTAAAACCGTCAGAATCAATTAATACTGGAGCGATCCAGATTAAGTTAACACCGAAGGGTTCGCCAGGGCATTCATCATGCCCAAGACAAGCGCAACGAACCCCAATTGCACAGAGAACAAGACAAGGGAGGAAGGAACAAGAGCAAAACAGTAAAGTATTATTAGCCCCTTTACGAGAGGCAATTTCGGGGACTGATAAAGTATATGGGAAAGTTCCTTTTTCCCCAGGAGATTTAGTAATTTGGAAGCAATCAGCTGGAAAGTGTACAATAATAGGAAAAAAAAAAAAAAAAAACCACAAAGAGAAATCAGGCAGGATTATTAGCAATGTTACAACGAGTAAATCAAGGAATAAGAGGCAGAAGTAGAGGACGAGGTCGAGGAGGATACAGGGTAGGAGGCATGCGGGGAATACCTCAAAATCAGCTAGGGATAAATCAGTGTGCGTTTTGCAGACAACAGGGACATTGGAAAAATGAGTGCCCAGTGAAAATGAATTTGGCCCAGCAGACTTCAGTAGGAGGAACACCAATGGCAGAAACAATGATGTTAGGACATTTGGGGCAACATAGTAGCTGACTAAGTGATGGATTAAAAGTGACAACAGAAATTGATGGGGAAGAGAAACAATTATTGGTAGATACTGGGGCAACTTATTCTGTTTTAAATACTTGTTTAGGAAAGATAGGAGATACGATGATAACTGTGGTAGGAGCTACAGGAAAAACAGAGCAACGGCCCTTTCTGCGGCCATTGCATCTAAATTTTAGGGGTAAAGAATTAGATCATGAATTTCTCTATGTACCGGATTGTCCTACATCTTTGTTAGGACGAGATTTATTGTCAAGATTTAATGCTAAAATAATATTTGAAAATGGAAAAGCTAAGTTGCAGATACCTGAGGAAGAAATAGCTAGAATATTTATAGTAAAAGAAATAGCTAATACAACAATACCAATAGAGGTAGAAAACGCTGTAGTACCATGGGTATGGGAGACACAAGTACCGGGATTAGCGAAAGCAGCAAAACCTGTCATAGTAGAATTGAAAGAAGGTGTCCAACCGGTAAGAGTTAGACAATATCCTATACAGTTAGAAGCTAGGAAAGGGGTAGCACCATTAATTGCAAAATTTTTGATGCACAATGTGTTAGAAGAATGTGAATCTGAATATAATACACCAATATTTCCTATAAGAAAACCTAACGGAGATTATAGGTTAGTTCAAGATTTAAGAGCTGTAAACGAAATAGTTAAAGATATACATCCAGTAGTAGCAAATCCTTATACATTGTTAACATCTGTGGCAGAACAATTTAGATACTTTTCTGTAATTGATTTAAAAGATGCTTTCTTCTGCATCCCATTGGCATTACAAAGTAGGAAATTATTTGCGTTTGAATGGGAAAATCCGGATACAGGACGAAAACGACAGCTGACCTGGACCAGGTTACCACAAGGCTTCAAAAACAGTCCTACAATATTTGGGAATCAGCTGGCACGAGAACTGGAGGATTGGAAGGAGCAAGGATATTTTCAATTACCATCAAAAGCATACTTATTGTTGCAATATGTGGATGACATTTTCGTGGCGACAGAAAGGTATGAAAACTGCATTACTGTTACAGTTGCGTGATTAAATTTACTGGGACAGAGCGGTTATCGAGTTTCTAAGGAAAAAGCCCAAATTGCCCGGGAAAAAGTGATATATCTGGGATGTGAAATTTCCCAAGGACAAAGACGGTTGGGGGTGAATAGAATACAAGCGATTTGTGCCATCCCTGAACCTAGAAATTTGCACGAGTTACGAACTTTTCTAGGAATGACAGGGTGGTGCAGACTCTGGATTTTGAATTATGGACTGTTAGCCAAACCACTGTATGCAGCTTTAAAAGAGCCACAATTAGTTTGGAGTTTAGAGTGTAAAAGGGCTTTTCAAGACTTAAAACAGGCTCTGCAAGAAGCCCCAGCATTAGGATTGCCTGATTTGACAAAAACATTTCAACTCTTTGTACATGAGCGGCAACGACTAGCGCTTGGAGTTTTAACTCAACGAATTGGATCATGGAAGAGACCGGTGGGCTATTTTTCCAAGCAGTTGGATATGGTAAGTGCCGGATGGCCTTCTTGCCTCCGAGCAGTGGCTGCTACTGTAATGTTAGTCCAAGAAGCTAGAAAATTGACATTGGGAACAAAAATGGAAGTATTTGTGCCCCACATGGTGATTGCAGTTTTGGAACAAAAGGGGGGTCATTGGTTGTCATCCAGTAGAATGTTGAAATATCAAGCAATATTGAGAGAACAGGATGATATATTTTTAAAGATAACAACATGTTTGAATCCCGCTGAATTTTTAGGTAGCAAAATAGAGGAAGGCGAGCTGGAACATGATTGTATTGAGGTGATCGAACAAACTTACGCCAGTAGGGTAGATCTGAAAGATATTCCCCTTGTAAATCCTGATTGGACATTATTTACAGACGGTAGCAGCTTTGTTGAGAATGGAACGCGATATTCTGGATATGCTGTGGTTACTAAGCTTGAAGTAATTGAAGCAAAGGCATTAATGCCAGGAACGTCAGCGCAAAAGGCAGAACTGGTCGCTCTAATTCGGGCTTTAATACCGAGTACGGATAAGAGAGTGAATATTTGGACAGATTCTAAATACGCTTTTGGAATAATACATATACATGGAGCTTTATGGAAGGAAAGAGGATTGTTGACGGCTCAAGGTAGTATTATTAAATATCGAACCGAGATCTTACAGTTATTAGAGGCTGTGGTACTACCTCAGCAAGTGGCTGTAATGCATTGTCGAGGACATCAGAGGGATGACAGCGATGTGGCACAAGGAAACATGAAGGCAGACCAGGCAGCCAAAATTGCTGCACGGCAAGTATGGACTGAATTAGCTCTAATACCTACTAAGGTAAGCCCGATTACTGCTCATCTCTCTGTAAATCCCTTTTATACCCAAGAAGATGAAAAATTAGCCGATTTGGTAAAGGCACAGAAGAATTCACATGGATGGTATGTAACAGGTAATGGACAAGTAGTAGTGCCTGCTACAATTATGAAACGAATAATACAAACTGAACATAATAAATGCCATTGGGGAGCAGAAGCATTGGTGCAGTTTTTAAAGCGGAGCATTATATCTGCACAAATGTTAACAATAGCAAAAGGGGTGAATGCGAAGTGTCCAGTATGTTTAAAGAATAATCCGGTAATACGAAAACAAATTCCAATGGGAACTTTGAAAGTGGGAATAGAACCAGGTGACTATTGGCAAGTGGATTTTGCAGAATTACCTAAATCAAAAGGGTTTAAGTATTTATTGGTATACGTATGTACCTTTTCAGGGTGGCTAGAAGCATTTCCCTGTAGAACGAATCAAGCTAGAGAAGTAGTAAAAACTTTGTTAAAAGAGATCATACCTAGATTTGGGGTACCTTTAGGAATTTCTTCAGATCGAGGCCCACACTTTATAGCTAAAATAGTACAGGAAATTAGTGAAATGCTTGGAATTAGCTGGGATTTACATACACCGTGGAGGCCACAATCTAGTGGAAAGGTAGAAAGGAAGAATCAAACATTAAAAGGACAAATTAAAAAGATATGCCAGGAAGCTCAAATCCAATGGCCACAGGCATTGCCCCTTGCTTTATTGAGAATTCGTATAAAACCTAGAGAAGGGTTGTCTGTAAGTCCCTATGAAATTCTGTACGGTAAGCCATATACTGCACCAACGAAGGGAATGGGAAGTGCAGATTTACACCTCCAAGGAGATCAAGATGTTTATAGTTATATAATTTCTTTAAGCAGATTACTCACAGCCTTACGTGCCGCGATCATCTGGAATCGCCCTTTGCCGTTGGAGAATCAACCAGGAGACCAAGCGTATGTTCGAAATTGGCAAACGGAGCCTTTAAAGGAACAGTGGCATGGACTTTATTTGGTGCTATTGATAACATTTACCGCTGTGAAAGTAGCAGGAATTGATAATTGGATTCATTATACCAGAGTGAAGAAGGTACCATCACAATGGGGGGTAAAAATGATCACTCCTACAAAACTGAGATTTACATCTTGGTAATACTATGCTGGGTAGGATTAAGTAATGGTTTCGCTCAAATAATACATACATATGCTACTGTACATATAGAAGAACGAATGGATGTAAATTTGACTTGTGATTTTGTTGGAGATATGAGAAGTTCAATCCAAGACATTAGTTGCTATTGGCAGAAGAATGAGTCCAAATTGTCAAGTGGGTTTACAATCCGATGGGATAGTGATACACGAAGGGGTACTATGATTTTATCATTGCGAAATGTAAGTAAGACAGATGTAGGAAACTACACCTGTATTGTTTGGATTAAAGAGAGTTTTGATTATGGAAAAAGGGCATTAGAGGTTACTGCAAAATCAGAACCTATGCAGAAAAGAAACAGAGCCAGGAGAGAGTTAAAAGATTTGGAAAAAGACGAAATGCAACCAATACAAATAATCCAGGCGCCACAACAGGAAACACAAGAAAATCCAATGCAAAAGAAAGTTAGCTGAAAAACACCCAGTCTAGAACTGTACAAAAGTATACACTTGTGACACCCCGAAAGTGAAGTTACCTTTCCACCTGTGGTCCTTGCATTAAGGACAGGTTGTGCCTGTAGAGGAATTAAATACTCCATGAGTGAACCTGTAATACAATTCGGAGTGAGAATAGATTGTAGAACTACGATCAGGAGCACAGGAAATTTAGTTTGGGTTACAAGTGATGGACAATGGACGACTCACCTCCCCTTGGATGGGTTGGTGACTGAAATAACTTTAGGGTTACCAACTCTCTGCCCAATTTGGAAGAAAGCGCCATTTAAGGGTAGATTAGAAAATTTATGGATAATGAAGAGAGAAATAAAGGATGATGATGATTGGCAAGAACCATCATCCGGTGTGAAGTTAGGTTGGGCTTTAGAATCATTGTTTGCTCCAATTAGTACTTATCGGAATAGAGAAATGTTGTACCGGTTGTTAGGACAAACGGAAAGGCTAGCAAGAGTGACTAAAGAAGGATTTAAGGAAATAAACTTACAATTACAGGCAACCACAAAAATGACCCTGCAAAATAGAATGGCATTAGATATGCTGTTGCTAAAAGAACATGGAGTATGTGGTTATTTACGAGATAAGATTGATCATTGTTGTGTACATATTCCGAATGTTACAGCCGCGGTAGAACGTGATTTGTCTCAGCTAACGCAAATTGAACGTGCAACTGAGGAAGAAAGAGAAGAAAGTGCCCATAATTGGGTGGCTGCTTTAGCAAAGTCATTTGGATTGAACATCTCTGGTTGGGTAGCATCTTTAATTCAATGGTGTATAATAATTATAATTATTATGTTAGCTATTATGGGAGTGTTGCGTTTGATTCAAAATATTGTTAATAAGGAACGGCAACACTTGGGGAAAATTTTAAAAGCTGTTACCAGGAAGAATCATGAACTTCCCCCGAGATATGAAGACATTGGAAATAATTCATTGCAGCTACAATCACCAGTTTGAGACGGTCCAAAGAATATGGAAATCTGCGGAACTGATGATGAAAATCCTTGCAGTCTGGAAGACTTGAAGTATTTTCAAAGGGGGGAATTGTTACATTATATTGATTAGAATAGGTTATACTTGGTAGACAAGATGAAGGTATAATTGCAGGTGTTGGGTACAGTACAATCTGATGAAGTGGGTACAGTACAATCTGATGAACTGGGTACAGCACAATCTGATGAACTAGGTAAATGATAAGCAAATCTTGGCAACAGTAACTGAAGAAACTATAAATGGGAAACAATCATGTAGCTTAGCAATTCTGTTGATTATGTTACGTAACCGAACACTATAAATATTAACCAAGTTAAACGGGGATTTGGGATTCTCAGCTTTGGACATGAGTCCCTGAGACCCCGGGCCCCGAATAAAGCACCGCATATAACTGCTTTCGTAGTTATGTGTTTCTTTACGGGCAACAGTTTTCTGGCGACCCAGATGGGACTTCGGGAGTAGTGTTGACGGTTCGCTTTCCGATTTTGCTCCGTGCCGGCACCGAGGAATTCTCGGGGAGCCATCGGCTGCGCCCGCTCTGCGCTGCTGCTGACGTCCCAAAGTGGTAAGCCCGAAGGTGCTTTATTGTAATATTTGGTCGGGTGCCTGCCTAATAAGACGTGACGGCGATTCACGCAAGGTTGGGCTAACGAGCTCGAGGTCTGGTCTGTGGAAGCCTAGGCGCTGGCCGTCAGACGGAGCGAAAGCCCCGCAGGTCCAGCACTCACGGACATACGTGGCTGTCTCGTGAGTTTGGTTTGGTCTTTTGTTTCCCATCAGAGGCTATCTTTCCGTTTTCTACCCCGTAGATTTAGTGTGTGTGTGTGTGGAGTGAGTGTGTAAGACCATGGTAATACCGGATAATTCTCCGTTAGGATGTTTATTAAAGCATTGGAAAAGTGCGGGATATTTTCAGAGTATGAGTAAAAGTCGATTTATAGATTATTGTACGAATTGGTGGCCACAATATGAGTATGATGGACCCCGGTGGCCTGAACACGGAAGTTTAGATCCGGGTGTTATAGGTCCATTAATGAGATATTGTTAAGAACTTGAAAAATGGGATGAAGTACCATATGTTGATCTATTTTATGATATACGTAATCATCCAGATATGCAGAGAGAATGTGGAATGTTGTTGGTACATCCCGAAAAAAAGATAAAACAAAATGTGAAGGATGTGTAGGTAATAAGAAGTGTATGACTTGTTTGGCAATACAAAATTCAATAAGAGAGCCAGAGGAGGTATCACTTTTAGCATCACCGACGGCCCCTGTGATGTCCGATATAGATGCAGGGGACGATAGTGATACTGATAGTATTAAGGCGGTAAAACCGTCAGAATCAATTAATACTGGAGCGATCCAGATTAAGTTAACACCGAAGGGTTCGCCAGGGCATTCATCATGCCCAAGACAAGCGCAACGAACCCCAATTGCACAGAGAACAAGACAAGGGAGGAAGGAACAAGAGCAAAACAGTAAAGTATTATTAGCCCCTTTACGAGAGGCAATTTCGGGGACTGATAAAGTATATGGGAAAGTTCCTTTTTCCCCAGGAGATTTAGTAATTTGGAAGCAATCAGCTGGAAAGTGTACAATAATAGGGAAAAAAAAAAAAAAAAAACAAACCACAAAGAGAAATCAGGCAGGATTATTAGCAATGTTACAACGAGTAAATCAAGGAATAAGAGGCAGAAGTAGAGGACGAGGTCGAGGAGGATACAGGGTAGGAGGCATGCGGGGAATACCTCAAAATCAGCTAGGGATAAATCAGTGTGCGTTTTGCAGACAACAGGGACATTGGAAAAATGAGTGCCCAGTGAAAATGAATTTGGCCCAGCAGACTTCAGTAGGAGGAACACCAATGGCAGAAACAATGATGTTAGGACATTTGGGGCAACATAGTAGCTGACTAAGTGATGGATTAAAAGTGACAACAGAAATTGATGGGGAAGAGAAACAATTATTGGTAGATACTGGGGCAACTTATTCTGTTTTAAATACTTGTTTAGGAAAGATAGGAGATACGATGATAACTGTGGTAGGAGCTACAGGAAAAACAGAGCAACGGCCCTTTCTGCGGCCATTGCATCTAAATTTTAGGGGTAAAGAATTAGATCATGAATTTCTCTATGTACCGGATTGTCCTACATCTTTGTTAGGACGAGATTTATTGTCAAGATTTAATGCTAAAATAATATTTGAAAATGGAAAAGCTAAGTTGCAGATACCTGAGGAAGAAATAGCTAGAATATTTATAGTAAAAGAAATAGCTAATACAACAATACCAATAGAGGTAGAAAACGCTGTAGTACCATGGGTATGGGAGACACAAGTACCGGGATTAGCGAAAGCAGCAAAACCTGTCATAGTAGAATTGAAAGAAGGTGTCCAACCGGTAAGAGTTAGACAATATCCTATACAGTTAGAAGCTAGGAAAGGGGTAGCACCATTAATTGCAAAATTTTTGATGCACAATGTGTTAGAAGAATGTGAATCTGAATATAATACACCAATATTTCCTATAAGAAAACCTAACGGAGATTATAGGTTAGTTCAAGATTTAAGAGCTGTAAACGAAATAGTTAAAGATATACATCCAGTAGTAGCAAATCCTTATACATTGTTAACATCTGTGGCAGAACAATTTAGATACTTTTCTGTAATTGATTTAAAAGATGCTTTCTTCTGCATCCCATTGGCATTACAAAGTAGGAAATTATTTGCGTTTGAATGGGAAAATCCGGATACAGGACGAAAACGACAGCTGACCTGGACCAGGTTACCACAAGGCTTCAAAAACAGTCCTACAATATTTGGGAATCAGCTGGCACGAGAACTGGAGGATTGGAAGGAGCAAGGATATTTTCAATTACCATCAAAAGCATACTTATTGTTGCAATATGTGGATGACATTTTCGTGGCGACAGAAAGGTATGAAAACTGCATTACTGTTACAGTTGCGTGATTAAATTTACTGGGACAGAGCGGTTATCGAGTTTCTAAGGAAAAAGCCCAAATTGCCCGGGAAAAAGTGATATATCTGGGATGTGAAATTTCCCAAGGACAAAGACGGTTGGGGGTGAATAGAATACAAGCGATTTGTGCCATCCCTGAACCTAGAAATTTGCACGAGTTACGAACTTTTCTAGGAATGACAGGGTGGTGCAGACTCTGGATTTTGAATTATGGACTGTTAGCCAAACCACTGTATGCAGCTTTAAAAGAGCCACAATTAGTTTGGAGTTTAGAGTGTAAAAGGGCTTTTCAAGACTTAAAACAGGCTCTGCAAGAAGCCCCAGCATTAGGATTGCCTGATTTGACAAAAACATTTCAACTCTTTGTACATGAGCGGCAACGACTAGCGCTTGGAGTTTTAACTCAACGAATTGGATCATGGAAGAGACCGGTGGGCTATTTTTCCAAGCAGTTGGATATGGTAAGTGCCGGATGGCCTTCTTGCCTCCGAGCAGTGGCTGCTACTGTAATGTTAGTCCAAGAAGCTAGAAAATTGACATTGGGAACAAAAATGGAAGTATTTGTGCCCCACATGGTGATTGCAGTTTTGGAACAAAAGGGGGGTCATTGGTTGTCATCCAGTAGAATGTTGAAATATCAAGCAATATTGAGAGAACAGGATGATATATTTTTAAAGATAACAACATGTTTGAATCCCGCTGAATTTTTAGGTAGCAAAATAGAGGAAGGCGAGCTGGAACATGATTGTATTGAGGTGATCGAACAAACTTACGCCAGTAGGGTAGATCTGAAAGATATTCCCCTTGTAAATCCTGATTGGACATTATTTACAGACGGTAGCAGCTTTGTTGAGAATGGAACACGATATTCTGGATATGCTGTGGTTACTAAGCTTGAAGTAATTGAAGCAAAGGCATTAATGCCAGGAACGTCAGCGCAAAAGGCAGAACTGGTCGCTCTAATTCGGGCTTTAATACCGAGTACGGATAAGAGGGTGAATATTTGGGCAGATTCTAAATACGCTTTTGGAATAATACATATACATGGAGCTTTATGGAAGGAAAGAGGATTGTTGACGGCTCAAGGTAGTATTACTAAATATCGAACCGAGATCTTACAGTTATTAGAGGCTGTGGTACTACCTCAGCAAGTGGCTGTAATGCATTGTCGAGGACATCAGAGGGATGACAGCGATGTGGCACAAGGAAACATGAAGGCAGACCAGGCAGCCAAAATTGCTGCACGGCAAGTATGGACTGAATTAGCTCTAATACCTACTAAGGTAAGCCCGATTACTGCTCATCTCTCTGTAAATCCCTTTTATACCCAAGAAGATGAAAAATTAGCCGATTTGGTAAAGGCACAGAAGAATTCACATGGATGGTATGTAACAGGTAATGGACAAGTAGTAGTGCCTGCTACAATTATGAAACGAATAATACAAACTGAACATAATAAATGCCATTGGGGAGCAGAAGCATTGGTGCAGTTTTTAAAGCGGAGCATTATATCTGCACAAATGTTAACAATAGCAAAAGGGGTGAATGCGAAGTGTCCAGTATGTTTAAAGAATAATCCGGTAATACGAAAACAAATTCAAATGGGAACTTTGAAAGTGGGAATAGAACCAGGTGACTATTGGCAAGTGGATTTTGCAGAATTACCTAAATCAAAAGGGTTTAAGTATTTATTGGTATACGTATGTACCTTTTCAGGGTGGCTAGAAGCATTTCCCTGTAGAACGAATCAAGCTAGAGAAGTAGTAAAAACTTTGTTAAAAGAGATCATACCTAGATTTGGGGTACCTTTAGGAATTTCTTCAGATCGAGGCCCACACTTTATAGCTAAAATAGTACAGGAAATTAGTGAAATGCTTGGAATTAGCTGGGATTTACATACACCGTGGAGGCCACAATCTAGTGGAAAGGTAGAAAGGATGAATCAAACATTAAAAGGACAAATTAAAAAGATATGCCAGGAAGCTCAAATCCAATGGCCACAGGCATTGCCCCTTGCTTTATTGAGAATTCGTATAAAACCTAGAGAAGGGTTGTCTGTAAGTCCCTATGAAATTCTGTACGGTAAGCCATATACTGCACCAACGAAGGGAATGGGAAGTGCAGATTTACACCTCCAAGGAGATCAAGATGTTTATAGTTATATAATTTCTTTAAGCAGATTACTCACAGCCTTACGTGCCGCGATCATCTGGAATCGCCCTTTGCCGTTGGAGAATCAACCAGGAGACCAAGCGTATGTTCGAAACTGGCAAACGGAGCCTTTAAAGGAACAGTGGCATGGACTTTATTTGGTGCTATTGATAACATTTACCGCTGTGAAAGTAGCAGGAATTGATAATTGGATTCATTATACCAGAGTGAAGAAGGTACCATCACAATGGGGGGTAAAAATGATCACTCCTACAAAACTGAGATTTACATCTTGGTAATACTATGCTGGGTAGGATTAAGTAATGGTTTCGCTCAAATAATACATACATATGCTACTGTACATATAGAAGAACGAATGGATGTAAATTTGACTTGTGATTTTGTTGGAGATATGAGAAGTTCAATCCAAGACATTAGTTGCTATTGGCAGAAGAATGAGTCCAAATTGTCAAGTGGGTTTACAATCCGATGGGATAGTGATACACGAAGGGGTACTATGATTTTATCATTGCGAAATGTAAGTAAGACAGATGTAGGAAACTACACCTGTATTGTTTGGATTAAAGAGAGTTTTGATTATGGAAAAAGGGCATTAGAGGTTACTGCAAAATCAGAACCTATGCAGAAAAGAAACAGAGCCAGGAGAGAGTTAAAAGATTTGGAAAAAGACGAAATGCAACCAATACAAATAATCCAGGCACCACAACAGGAAACACAAGAAAATCTAATGCAAAAGAAAGTTAGCTGAAAAACACCCAGTCTAGAACTGTACAAAAGTATACACTTGTGACACCCCGAAAGTGAAGTTACCTTTCCACCTGTGGTCCTTGCATTAAGGACAGGTTGTGCCTGTAGAGGAATTAAATACTCAATGAGTGAACCTGTAATACAATTCGGAGTGAGAATAGATTGTAGAACTACGATCAGGAGCACAGGAAATTTAGTTTGGGTTACAAGTGATGGACAATGGACGACTCACCTCCCCTTGGATGGGTTGGTGACTGAAATAACTTTAGGGTTACCAACTCTCTGCCCAATTTGGAAGAAAGCGCCATTTAAGGGTAGATTAGAAAATTTATGGATAATGAAGAGAGAAATAAAGGATGATGATGATTGGCAAGAACCATCATCCGGTGTGAAGTTAGGTTGGGCTTTAGAATCATTGTTTGCTCCAATTAGTACTTATCGGAATAGAGAAATGTTGTACCGGTTGTTAGGACAAACGGAAAGGCTAGCAAGAGTGACTAAAGAAGGATTTAAGGAAATAAACTTACAATTACAGGCAACCACAAAAATGACCCTGCAAAATAGAATGGCATTAGATATGCTGTTGCTAAAAGAACATGGAGTATGTGGTTATTTATGAGATAAGATTGATCATTGTTGTGTACATATTCCGAATGTTACAGCCGCGGTAGAACGTGATTTGTCTCAGCTAACGCAAATTGAACGTGCAACTGAGGAAGAAAGAGAAGAAAGTGCCCATAATTGGGTGGCTGCTTTAGCAAAGTCATTTGGATTGAACATCTCTGGTTGGGTAGCATCTTTAATTCAATGGTGTATAATAATTATAATTATTATGTTAGCTATTATGGGAGTGTTGCGTTTGATTCAAAATATTGTTAATAAGGAACGGCAACACTTGGGGAAAATTTTAAAAGCTGTTACCAGGAAGAATCATGAACTTCCCCCGAGATATGAAGACATTGGAAATAATTCATTGCAGCTACAATCACCAGTTTGAGACGGTCCAAAGAATATGGAAATCTGCGGAACTGATGATGAAAATCCTTGCAGTCTGGAAGACTTGAAGTATTTTCAAAGGGGGGAATTGTTACATTATATTGATTAGAATAGGTTATACTTGGTAGACAAGATGAAGGTATAATTGCAGGTGTTGGGTACAGTACAATCTGATGAAGTGGGTACAGTACAATCTGATGAAGTGGGTACAGCACAATCTGATGAACTAGGTAAATGATAAGCAAATCTTGGCAACAGTAACTGAAGAAACTATAAATGGGAAACAATCATGTAGCTTAGCAATTCTGTTGATTATGTTACGTAACCGAACACTATAAATATTAACCAAGTTAAACGGGGATTTGGGATTCTCAGCTTTGGACATGAGTCCCTGAGACCCCGGGCCCTGAATAAAGCACCGCATATAACTGCTTTCGTAGTTATGTGTTTCTTTACGGGCAACAGTTTTCTGGCGACCCAGATGGGACTTCGGGAGTAGTGTTGACGGTTCGCTTTCCGATTTTGCTCCGTGCCGGCACCGAGGAATTCTCGGGGAGCCATCGGCTGCGCCCGCTCTGCGCTGCTCCTGACGTCCCAAAGTGGTAAGCCCGAAGGTGCTTTATTGTAATATTTGGTCGGGTGCCTGCCTAATAAGACGTGACGGCGATTCACGCAAGGTTGGGCTAACGAGCTCGAGGTCTGGTCTGTGGAAGCCTAGGCGCTGGCCGTCAGACGGAGCGAAAGCCCCGCAGGTCCAGCACTCACGGACATACGTGGCTGTCTCGTGAGTTTGGTTTGGTCTTTTGTTTCCCATCAGAGGCTATCTTTCCGTTTTCTACCCCGTAGATTTAGTGTGTGTGTGTGGAGTGAGTGTGTAAGACCATGGTAATACCGGATAATTCTCCGTTAGGATGTTTATTAAAGCATTGGAAAAGTGCGGGATATTTTCAGAGTATGAGTAAAAGTCGATTTATAGATTATTGTACGAATTGGTGGCCACAATATGAGTATGATGGACCCCGGTGGCCTGAACACGGAAGTTTAGATCCGGGTGTTATAGGTCCATTAATGAGATATTGTTAAGAACTTGAAAAATGGGATGAAGTACCATATGTTGATCTATTTTATGATATACGTAATCATCCAGATATGCAGAGAGAATGTGGAATGTTGTTGGTACATCCCGAAAAAAAGATAAAACAAAATGTGAAGGATGTGTAGGTAATAAGAAGTGTATGACTTGTTTGGCAATACAAAATTCAATAAGAGAGCCAGAGGAGGTATCACTTTTAGCATCACCGACGGCCCCTGTGATGTCCGATATAGATGCAGGGGACGATAGTGATACTGATAGTATTAAGGCGGTAAAACCGTCAGAATCAATTAATACTGGAGCGATCCAGATTAAGTTAACACCGAAGGGTTCGCCAGGGCATTCATCATGCCCAAGACAAGCGCAACGAACCCCAATTGCACAGAGAACAAGACAAGGGAGGAAGGAACAAGAGCAAAACAGTAAAGTATTATTAGCCCCTTTACGAGAGGCAATTTCGGGGACTGATAAAGTATATGGGAAAGTTCCTTTTTCCCCAGGAGATTTAGTAATTTGGAAGCAATCAGCTGGAAAGTGTACAATAATAGGGAAAAAAAAAAAAAAAAAACCACAAAGAGAAATCAGGCAGGATTATTAGCAATGTTACAACGAGTAAATCAAGGAATAAGAGGCAGAAGTAGAGGACGAGGTCGAGGAGGATACAGGGTAGGAGGCATGCGGGGAATACCTCAAAATCAGCTAGGGATAAATCAGTGTGCGTTTTGCAGACAACAGGGACATTGGAAAAATGAGTGCCCAGTGAAAATGAATTTGGCCCAGCAGACTTCAGTAGGAGGAACACCAATGGCAGAAACAATGATGTTAGGACATTTGGGGCAACA